>NW_024881323.1:25734799-25923505 GCF_018691265.1 Tyto alba | reverse complement strand
CCCTAGAGACATCCCCTCATGCATGGCTGCCTTCTCTTCTCCCAGGCCTCTTCCAGCTGCTGAGCCCTCCTTGCAGCCATGACATGTGTAATGAGCCCTTCTTTGGCCTCTTTGCATTAAAGCAGGCCTGTCATAGCTTTCACGGCTGCATAATATCCCACGTTCAGGAGGAAGAGTAATATTGGGAAAGAGTTCCATATGGTTGCAGCTTATTTTAACAACACTGCAGCTGAAAACCACAGCATCATGACCAGAGGACTCTGTTGCCAGCCAGGGAGCTCTCTCAACTAAGCACAGTTTAGCACTGCCAGCCTGTGTCACACCAGGTTTCCCTCTACTCACATCTGTTCGCACAACAAAACAAATATATTTCAGGAGCTCCACAGTCTGTTTAGATTATTTAACAGAAGCAGCTTTTGGAGGCAAGGATGTCACTATAGACTGATGTTTAAAGGTGTGTAACAGTTCAGAGAGGAAGATAAGCATATTAAAATCTGGCTTTACTCACCAAACCTGAACAAAAGGTTGGCCATTATAATTCAAATGGCATGATGAAGTGCCAGTAGCAGGCCTAGAAGCTGCAAAATAATACACCATCAGCTGACTGCACGCACCTCCTGGCTGCTTCCAAAAGCAGCTGCCAGCAGAGCCTGCTGTGAGTATGCTGGCAGCAACGGGTCACCGGGAGGCAGAAAGGCAGGGAGGGGACAGCTGATGGGCGCAGGCCCAGGCAATTCAGTGGTTTTCCCCACCAGCCTGGTGCCTCGTCACTGGCCCTCCTCCATCTGCACAAGCAAGGTCTGGAGAAAGGAAGATGAAGACAGACCCTGTGGGGCAGGGTTTGACAGTTCCTACTTTTAAGTATCTGTAAATTAGTTTTTCGAGGCCTACATCAGACTCCCTGTATAACAGAGCCAGTGGAGAGAAGGTGATCCGTTTGTACTCAGACAGATGAAGACAATCCCTGGGCTCCTCCAGAGGTGTCTCTCATTCTGCACTGACACAGACGGTGCCCAGACAATCAGTGTGTGTTTAGGCTACACCTGAACAAGGGAGTACTTCCATGGGCCAGGGCCCAGCTGCAGCGCTACTTGCAGCTCCCACCACAGCAAGGCACATTTTGGGCAGGTCCCTGATTCAGCTGGCTGAGAGACGAGGTCCCTGAGAGCATGAGATCACGCATCCACCACCCGGTTATCCATAACAGGGGACATGACAAGACAAATTCCTCCTTGAGCATGCAGCTCCCACGCTGACCCAGACAGAGGCACTACTTGCTGAACCATCCAGGTGAACCATGCAAGCTCACACCCGTGTCCAAAGCCAGCCTCAATTGCTTCCTGGTGCTGCATTCAGAGCAACTGGAGAGGCAGAATTGAATCAAGACTGCTATATTGCATCTTCGAGGATATTTACTTGTGAAACAGGACTCAAAGAACAACCTTTTCATTTTATGTGAGTTCTCCTGAGCAGTGAAAACCGCTTTGAGCTTGAAAGGAGGAACACTCACGTGGCCTTGAGCATCACTCGGTAATCTATCAACAGATCTTCTAGTTCAATTATGTGTTATTAAAAATATAACCCCCCTCAGCCATTCCCTATTGTTAAAAAAGAACAAATGCAGCCAATTACATCCCATTATCGCCATTTCACCAACAGAGCAGTTAATCGGTGACACCATGAGTCTAACTTCATAAAACACAGGTGTCACAAACCTGTCTGTGTCCTAGGCACTATGAGTCATTACTTTTATAACATGTCCCAGATTTTTGTTGTCTTCATTTTCCTGTGTCCCTCTTGACACTCTGAAATAAGTCCTTAGTCCCCTTCACTCTATTTACATGATTCTTGCAAAATTAAACCACTGTTTTTGAAAGATATGGCCTGTAGTCTGATTTCCTTTAAAATATTTTTTCTCTATTCTGTGCATTTTTTTTTTTTTTTAATATAGGGCTTCTATATACCCTTATTCTAGTAAAAGTACATTAGTATGTTTCCCTGGACAAAACACCTGAAAATATTATATAAGGTTCTTCAATACAAAAAGAGATGGTACTCAATCCCATATCAGGGCAAATTTGTACTTCTGCATTATAGCATAAAGCTATCCTAAAATGAGCTTATCCCAATTTTGGGTGATTCTTCATGCATACCAGGTTGCATAGTGTCTGCCTTCTTCCTACTACTGGTGAAGAGGGCATGATAAAAATAAAAGCAGTTAGCTAGCACAGAGCACTCCAGACTCTAGCCATCACCGGCTGCCCAGTACAGTAGCATAGCCTGGGGCTTCATATTTATTCTTGGAAGACTTCACCTTGGTGTAACCCACACAAATGTTTCCTCATCAAATACAAGGACACATAGGCCATACAAATGTTTCTCATCAAATACAAGGATAGATAGAATGCTATTCTGTTCGTTAAACCATTAACAATGATTAGTAAGGAACTTATAAAAAGGAGCTACTGTCCTTGAAGAAGAGAAACATCCTGAAACATAGAAGTTCGTTAAAATTGTTTACCATAAATCAGATTAATTAGATATTAGAGTGTCCTTTGTAGGAACTATTCTAATAGTAAAAATCACACCCACCGCTTCAAAGATCCCTGCCTGAGTAAAGACCCTCACCCTTTGAGCTTGTGCAGAAAAATTAAAACCCACTATAACTTTAAATGAAGACGAGGCACGTTACTAACCAATGAGGCATAGAAGTGATAAGCAACTAATAGTCATTATAGTAAACATGTAATCCTGTAGTCTGAAGTGTATAAATACCTTGAAGTTCTTTTGTGTGTGTGCTAGCTTTGTGGCATAACCCCCTAGCACTCATCTTTGCACAAATATAGAATAAACTGATATCTCGGATCTGTGTGCAAGACTGGCTTCTGCACACCAGGTAACAAACCCTGTTTGAGGCACAACAATGGGGCAAGGTAAAGGAGTTCAATTACAGCACCAGCATACCTTTGCAGTCACCTTCTTCACCAGCTCCCATCACTCTGGGCTAACAGATGAGGGATAAGCCCATGATTTTATAATTATCTGACCCATAAATTTACATGTATAACTGCAACTATATTAATGGACAACCATGTTCATGTGTTGAGGGCAGCTTCTGTGGAAGCTGAAGATGACAGTGTTCAAATGATGTCATCTGTTTTCAAATGAAGTCAGCTGGCCAATGTCACTGCATACAAGGATGTAATGGAAATCTCAGAGGTTTCTCAGAGCATCAACCACCTATCTTCATATTTCATTTGGGCTGCTGGAGCCAAATTCATTGCTGGGTTACCTTGGGTTGCCTTCCATATTCAGCACACAAGGAATGGGAAAGTGTGGCAGAATACATTATTCCCGATTCTACCTGAGTCTCAGACTGGACTGTGTGCCACACAGCCATAACTAATAGAGAAAACACACAGTGTCAGGCTGCTGTAGAGCCTTTCACACACGGCCTTGTATTGCCACCTTCAGACCAAACCAAGACATGCCCTGTCACTCTCTCTAGTATTAAGCAGCCCATCGCACCTTTAGCGGCACTCCAGCCCCAGCCAGAAGCACTCAGCCCCACAGTGAAGGTGAATCCCAACCACAGCTCAACTTCAGACCCAGACTGAACTTTGCTTCCCTACAGTAACGGCAAAGGAAAGCAGAAGGCCACTTGCGATGCTAGGTCATTAAAAGACGTGTCCAAATTTGCAAAGTCCTAAATCAGGTTATTTTATTTTGGAAGGAAGAGCTGTCATGGAATACCCCATCCTGAGTCTGGCTCTGTGGAGATCTTGTGAGTCCTCTTCCACTCCTAAGGTGTCAGGCACTAATATTATGGTACACTGGTTAGTGCAAACTAGTGAAAAATGAGATTAGCATTTTTAGAGGAACCTTAACATGACCTTTTGAGCAGCAATTTTACAACCACAATTATAGACATAATAATTGTGGTGAAACTAATTTGAAGAACAAATGATAGCATTTAAATGCATGATCTACAGATACAATTTGACATAATATACGTTTTTATATGAGCCAGAAGTTTCTAGCAGATGTAAACAACAGAAACCATAAATTAGAGGACAAATTAAACACCTTTTGGTTTTTATCACCCTCATACTCAAGATGAACACTGATGAGGTCAATTCTAGCTATTTATATTTTTGATAAAAAAATAATTATTTTATTAGCATATAGGACCCTATATTCTCGAATTATTGAGGTATCAGCTATATATTTTCTAACCTAGTGCAATCTTTATTAATTATTTCTGAATTTTACTCTGTTCTAAATTCCTCTTCAAAGCAGAAATACTGAAACACCAAATCCTATTAATCTCTCATGCTCTACTGTCTTTGCTCTACCATTTATTCAACCTCCAGCCTCCAATTCAGTATTACTAACATCTTTTATAGAAAGCTTTATAGTTTTAATGTATTTGATTGGCATATGCATGTAAACTAACTGGGATTGGTTGGAGGCAGAGGACCATGGCATTAGCACAATGACGTATTTATCAAATATAACCTCCATATAGTCAAGCTCATCTCGCAAGATACACGTAACAAAAAATAAGATCTGACAAGACTAATTTGACTCTTAGCATAAAGTACTGTTTATACAGTGCAAGACGGCTAAACGTCCATGCTCTCTTATTGCTATAACATGATATATTTTTAGTAATCCAGTAAAATCTGTCTACTTCTGTGTTAACCAGTCTCTGGGGATTTTTTGTTAACACTTTTGGTTTGGTTTGTTGGGGTTTTAGAGCAAAAATAACCAACAGCCTATCACGGGTTCAGTGACGTTAGACCAGATTTCTTTAAGGCCCAACCTAAGCCTCAAAACGTACTGTTTTGGTGGACAGCTTTCAGCCACAAAGCTCTCGTTTGCGACATACTGTGATCCGTGCAGCTCATGGGAAGACCCCTCAGCTTCCTCCAGTGTTCTGGAGAGCCGATCCTCCAGAGAAATGATCATGTGTGACATTTTAGACCTCAATATCCTCTGTGCATCAGGGTTATGGTAACTTTGGGAACCTGTGTACATAACCTCTAACTACTGCTACTAGTATGAACTTATTAAGTAGTTGGTTCTTTGAAAACTGTAGCAAGTTCCTGTGTCTATATGTATCCACAGCGTCAAGAATAATCAGCAGATTCTCTGAGGGGTTCTTAGTGCTGTCTCAACACGTATTTTTTCACTGATTAGAGACAGGAATTTAAAAGCTGACCTTTGACCAGCAAAAGACTCAGTAAGGAGGTGGCTGGGACGCGCAGTGTCTCCTAGAGCTTGGGACGTGATGGAGAAGTGGAAAGAATGGGAAGTTGTGAGCAACAAGATTAAAAAGCCAGAAATAACAGAAGAGGAATTTTTAAAGGGACTGGCAGAAAGGAGAACATGGAGGACACTCAGGAAGCCCTGTCTGGGGAGGAAAAGGTGGACAGGCTGTTGTGGTGGAGTCTTAGTGCCCTCCAACTTTCCTTGGCGTTTATCCTGGAGGTATGAAAAGCAATGGTGAAGTGTAGAGCACTGGAAAAAAAAAAAAAAAAATCCCTGTTAGCTTATATATACCATATCCCTCAGAGAGATTTGCAGCAAAAAGGCTCAAATGCTTTGGCTGAAATGCTGGCTGTTGTGGGGCAAGGCAACGGATGGTATTTCAAAAAATCTGGGGTAGATATTTTAGGACTACAGCTGGACAGCAGGATACAGTTTTCAGGGGGAACTGTCACAGGGGGTTCTGCACCAGAGAAAAAAATGCTTGAAATCGCTGAGAAATTTGAAAAACAGTATGAAAAAGCTGGAATCGGCTCAGATTTGCGACAAATAGAATGTACCAGAAGGGACTCAGGGACTATTCCTCCCTAGGGGCAGCCAGACAGGAGCGCTCCGCTCCCCGCCGCAGCCTGCCCAGCTGCTACATTTTCCAGGAGGAGCGGAGGGGAACTCTAAAATCATACGAACACCATCCGCTTCCAAACGCAGGCACCGCAACAGCACTGAGCGCGCCCCGAAGAGGGAGATGTTTTTTGTGAACACGGACGCGACCCGTAGGGCCGCCCCTGCCCCTCACGGGGAAGTGGGGGGGGTGTCAGGCAGGCGGCGCTCGCGGCCCCCCCCCCCCCCCCCCACATACATACACTCTCTCTCTTCCTGCCGCCGCCGCCGCCGCCGCCGGGCGAGGCGGGCTGGGCGCGCGTGCGCAGCCGCGGCAGTTGCTGGCGGCAGTGGCAGTTGCTGGCGGCAGTGGCAGTTGCTGGCGGCAGTTGCTGGCGGCGCTGAGGCGGGCCGGGGCGCTGGAGGCTCCGATGGATTCTCCGCTTCCCTCCCAGCCTGCCCGCCCGGCTTCGCCGGGTAGCACCGACCCCGGGCAGGAGAGGCGGCAGGAGAGGCGGGGCGGCGGCGGTGGCGGCGGCGGCGGCGACATAATGTTTTGCGTGTGTGCTTCCCCGCTCCCGAAATACCGCAGACTGCCATGTCCGAGACCTACGGTAGGAACTGGGGGCGGGCGGGGTGGGGGGACCCTCCTCTTCCTCCTCCCCTCCTGGGGAGCGGGCCCGGGGCCGAGCAGTCGCCTCTTGAGGAGCGGGGCGGCGGGCGGTCCGCTGTGGAGGAAGGCGGCGGCGGCGTGAGGAAGATTTTGTCATCTAGTCCCTTCTTTTTGATGTAACAGCTACTAGAGAATAGCGGCTTGTGTACTTGGTCTTGTGACAAAAATGTGAGTGCATACTAAAATCTAGCTTTTTTTTTTTTCCGTCTTGCAATATTCAGATTTCCTGTTTAAGTTTTTGGTCATAGGAAACGCGGGAACTGGAAAAACCTGTTTGCTACACCAATTTATTGAAAAGGAATGTAAGTATATGAGCACAGTGAGATTTCTTCATTGCTTTGTGCTACAGATGAAGGCTCTGCCTACATGAACATCTATTCTTTGTATGGAAGTTCCTGTAATTCTCCTACTTGTCTATATGAGGATTTTGACTGAGAATTATGTTCAGAACCATGCTATAAGTCTTTATTGCTCACTGTGTTTGCCTCTAAGCACAAGCATGATATTGAGCAGTATTCTCCATTGCTCTCAAATATAGCAGGATATTGATGAAAATAGACTATTTTTTTGTGAGAATTACATCTTGCAGCTACAAGCTTCCCTAGACATACAGTAGAGACTCAGATCTTTTAGAAAAAAATACTGAGCAGATGAAAGAAAGTTGAATTGTTTGAGTAGATTTAGAAACCCTGTAGTCTTTCAACATAGACAATCCATGTTCTTTGTTAAGGACTGTGTTCTATAATAAACACTGGTAGAGACTCCATTGTAGATATTATTTGGAGATTAATAGATGATATAAAAGAAATTTCCTATTGGGTGGTGCATTTAGCATCATGATTAAACAAAAATAATATGCATTTAGAAACCTTTGTAAAACTAAGATAACTACTATTTTTCTCAACCAAATGGTAATTTGCGTTATCTCCTAAGGATAATAGTGTGTAATCACTGAGGAACATGGCATGATCCTGTGATTGAACTTGAACTGTGGCCTTGCTTCCCATATGGGCAGTTGTATATTGCTGAGAATCTGTGATATCAACAGTGTACATAGAGCAAATATCTTAACTTCAACCTTTAAAGAAGAAGTAGCTCTTGCTTATTTATGGGCAGGACTGTGTCTTTTTGTGTTCTGCTTTTCTGTGAATTTTAATTTTAAATTGCATCAAAGTATTAGAAAACACAGTTGGGAAAAAATGTACAAAAGTTATCTCGCCATTTATTAATGTGAACAGGGAATGATTAGATTAAGGCAGGCCTTTCTAGCAGTAATTTTGAATTGAATAACCTGTTCAAAAATTGTAAGAATGTTTATTTCTGCACAGTGGCAATAGACTTCTGAGTGTCACTGAATTTGATGGTTCAGGAAGTAGTTTGTAATTTGAACACTGATGTGTTTTGATTATACCTAAATTGGTTTATGTAAAAAATAATTATTCACTCTATTTTCTAAATAAGTCTGGGTTTTTTT
This sequence comes from Tyto alba, assembly GCF_018691265.1. Lineage (NCBI taxonomy): Eukaryota > Metazoa > Chordata > Aves > Strigiformes > Tytonidae > Tyto > Tyto alba. Next base: position 25,915,487 of record NW_024881323.1, on the reverse strand, counting down.
TCTTTTTTTTGTAGTCAAAGACGTCTCAAATGTTACTATAGGAGTGGAATTTGGTTCAAAGATCATAAATGTTGGTGGTAAATATGTAAAATTGCAGATATGGGATACAGCAGGACAAGAAAGATTCAGGTACTGTTTTCAGTCATTTTACTGTTTGTTATTAAATTGTTGGTGTGGGTGTTGGGTATTATTTCTCTCTGCTTGTAAATTTCTTGGTCAGCAGAAGTGTTTGTCTGCCTTCATGTTATTAACTGGGCCAGATCTTCCGACTTGGACATAACAACATAGATCCATTGATTCCAGTAAAGCAGTGCTGCCTTGCAGGACCTGAGGTTCTGCCCTTTCATTAGGTATTTTCTGTGATAGTTAATGTACACGAGTAGAATATGTATGTGGTTAAAATTTTGTTCACTAGGCAAACTCAGAATAGTTTTTTAACTAACCACGTGTGCTTAACTTTGTCTTTAGAAGATCTTCTGTTGATTGGAATAAATTGTAAATTGCTCAATCTGCATGAGAACAATTTCATAGTATTTTATTAGAGGGAAAGAAATCAGTTGTCAGGTTCACTTGGCTAAATACGCTTCCAGAAAGACTGAAATCTCTTAAGTTTCTTAAGGAAAAAGCAATGCACTTGTCAGATTAAAACCACTTTTAATGTTGTCTTTTAATTGTGTCATATCAGAGGCATAGGTGAAACTCAGTAAGATCTCATGTATTCCTGAGTACATTCACCATCACACGGGACATCAGTTTTTCATATCTTTGGGAGGTGGAGTTTGTGTGGGAAGTTTCTCTGGTTTTAGAGGCAGGGACAGTGGTTAACAAAGGTGAGTGTGGTGGTAGAACCTGAGTAATAGGCAGCAATCCAAGTAATCTGTAGATTTGCCTAGTCACAGATGTATCCAAAGGACTTGTCTAATAGAAGAGTAGGCAAAGCTGGGCAGTGCTGTGTAGTCTCTATTAATGAGATCTCTTCAGTGTGTTGGCCAGATATCCTGGGATTCTGAGGAGTTTGGAAATTGTACTTTCAGAGACTTGTGCAAATTCTGCTCTTTCAAGTTCAGAGTATTCACAGATTTGCAGGTTGTTCTTGTTCTTGTTTTTGTTTTTGTTTTTTTTTCTTCATATTGATTTTTATAATCTATCCAATTCTTTTGTTCTTAAGGCTTGTCACACCTCTGTGTGCTGATCAGGTTTCTTCTTCTCCCTCTACCTTTTGAAGGATGCTTTGCTTTGCTTTCATTGCCTCCTTCTCTTCAACTTAAGGAGTGTTAAATTGTTCAATTAAAACAACTTTGCTCAATCTTTCCTCAATGCTGAGAGTTCAAACATAAGTTAATTATGCTTTTTTTGTGCCAGAGATACCACCATCAGCTTCTAGTTCTATATCAGGCCATACAGTATGATGCTGTGTAGCTTCAGCAGCACACAGGTCATAATGGACTTTGAGAATCCTTGGACAGCTATATTTAGTGAAAGTGCTTTGTCAAAAGTCTAGTTGTAAATAGTCTGCTGCTGCACAGCTGATAATGTCTAAAATATAAATTTTATTTTAAATACGTAAAGTAGAATTCTGTCTCATAACAGAGATTGCATTATATTAGCCATTATATTGAAACAATGAAGATGATATAGAAATGTGCATCTGTAATTTTATTTCAGTTCTGTAACAAAAAATTACTGTAGAGGAGCTGCAGGTGCTTTGCTTGTCTATGATATAACCAGGTAAGAAAGCTAGCAACTCTTTTCCTTATAGACAGTTGGGGTTTTTTGCTTATAGACAATCAGATACAATTAATGCATAATGATTCCTCCCCAAGTACCTAATCCTCTAATGGAGAATGGGCAGGAAGAAAGGAAAATAAGTGTAAAAAGTACTTCTGGTTTTGTGCATATTTAAGTTTTAGAACTTGCTTACATGAGATACTGTGAGTGTCATAAATGTAAACAGTCTCAAAAGGGTTAGACACAAGGGAATTGGCCTACCAGTAGCTGTTTTGATCGTGGTGGGCTACATGCAACCACTGGCCCAGGAAGCCGTGCAATAGCAACTAAAAGCAGACTTAGCCACTTTTAATCAAGGTGGTTCACCCCTATTTGTGGAAACTATGTATTAGTATGCTGATATAACAGGTCATCTTCTGGAGAAGCTAGCTCTACCTACACATTCCATAACTGTAGCCCAAAATTCTGTTCATCTCTGCATCTTTTAACATTTGAGTATTATAGGCAGCCAAGAGAATACCTTACCGTACACATTTCCACACTTTTCCTGGCCGCCACTGACTGATAATTGTCAGATAAGTTTTATGTTGGTTAATGATGTTTGCTAGATTTGTTGCCTTTTTTTTTTTTGTCCTGAGTGGACTGTTCTCCTCTGAGCAGTCTTGAAAGTCTTTTTTGGTCTTGGCACAAGTGTAGAATTGAGTGCCTGAACTTTCACAGAAGTAGTAAGTTCTTAAAATCTTACCTGAACTCAAGTATCAGTTGAATTCCATGTTAAACAATAACTCATTGTGTCATTTCAAAATTTCATGTATAAAAGGCTGAAACTAGTGCTTAGAATTTTAGCTTTTCACATTAACAAGGTATTTTATAATTGTGTGTATTTGTATATTGTGGTTGATTTAATTTTGCTTTTTAAAAACTTTTCAATAGTTTCATGAAAGAACTCGATACTCTTCCCAGTTCATAGCTGGTATATTGAGATGTATAGGTGACTTGCCTGGCTAGCAGGAATTTGTTGTGTGTTACAAATACAGATTTGCCTTCTGGGTTTTAGTTCAATGATCTGTTCACAAGAAATCAGTATAGTCTAATGAAGGATGTCATTTTCTACATAGCCGGGAAACCTACAATGCGCTTACGAATTGGTTGACGGATGCTAGAATGTTAGCAAGTCAAAATATTGTGATAATACTGTGTGGAAACAAAAGGATCTTGATGCAGATCGTGAAGTTACTTTTTTAGAAGCGTCCCAGTTTGCACAAGAAAATGGTAAGTAGTACAAAATCTTCATGTAGCATTCAAGGATGCTTAATACTTAAAACAATTTTTTTTTTTGTGCAGTTAGGGAGTACTTTGCCCAGTGTACCTTAAAATATCTACAGAAGAGAGAGTTCTGTCAGTACATGGGCCATAGAGAGAGGACAGTGCCTGCAGTGAAAACTGCATGTACTATTTAAGTCGTCTTACCAGTGATTCTTCCAGTCACAGCTGCTACTCAAAGAATAGCTGCTATGAGGAGATATGTTCCCAAAGGAATGTAATACAACTTCAGGTCTTGCCTTACCTCCAAAGGGCTGAGAAGGAAATGGAGAGCATGATTTCCTGTTTTTTAGCATCTTACAGATTCTATAGATCATAGACAAGGTTGGATGGGGTGCGCCGCAGATGGAAGCAATGAGTTTTACTCATAGGAAACAGAGTTTAGTGTGTGGCATGGATCCCAGAGGACCTTTACCTGGTCTGTAGTGTTCAGAATTTCCAGTGTGAGGACACATTTCTGTGGCAGCTAAAGCCAGTCTCAGTCTGAGCTTCTGTGCTGCAGTCCTGCCATCAGTAAAATCTGGGTTTTTTTTTTATAAATCAATTGCTAGTAGTGTTTTATACCAACTGTGGCTACTGGCTGTCCTTTTGCATATAACTTTCTACTAATGTGAAACCATATCAAGTTCTTTGGTTTCATGTGCTATTTCGTATGCACAGCCCAGGTTATTATCTTTGGATTCCAACTTCTTAGAATTAATATAAATTTCAGAGGAAGTTTTTTGTGATTTTTCCTGTCAAAAGCTACTTTTCTAGACCATACTATTTGACAATAGTTCTCCTTAAGAAAATTTAAATCTATTGTTCCCAGCTGTCATGCTTTGAATTACTATATCAGATATTCCTGACTTGTTTTGAGATTTTTTTTCTGGTCTCAAATGCAGAGCTGATGTTCTTGGAAACAAGTGCACTAACGGGGGAAAATGTTGAAGAGGCCTTTGTACAGTGTGCAAGAGAAATACTCTATAAAATTGAATTAGGTAAACTGAGATTTATATTCTTTTAATGTGTTTTTTTCCCCTGAAAATTAAGAGTACGTGTGTAACTATCATCATTCAAAGTTCCGTAATAAAATTACCCCAGAGAATCAGAATTTCATCGTGCTAAAATAACCCATTTAGTTTATAGCTGCTTCCCATATGTTTTAATAGGAAAGGACATCCAAGTCAGATCTGTGTATCTAAAAGGGGTGGTGGTGTGAATTATGGATGTTTTTAACATGGTGTTTACCTTAAGTATCAGCTCTGAGTGTAGGCTGTGCATTCTGTGGGTTGCTATGTCCCTACAAACATCAAGCCTGACATCAGTTTTAGCAATGCAGACTAAAACCTAGTATTCAGGGCAGACGTAACTTTTCTGCTTCTCATGCAGCAGGAAATACAGTCAAGAGAATTTAAACAGTAATACTGAAAATTTCAGGGATGTTTCCTAGCAACTGTGTTTCTCAGAAATGACCTTCCTGCCTCTTGGTTGAAACCATTTTTACTTTTGCAGATTTAGAAATATACCAGAAGCTTCTCAGTACAAGTGGGCAGATTTCTATCAGAGACAGGCTCCTAAGTGTTAGGTGGCATTACAGCTAATTTGCATTCCAGTTTTCCTCTCTTACATTCTAGCTGTTCGATCTCTTCAAAGTTTTAAGTATTGGCCAGATCGAAAAGTCTGTTCCAGACACTTATTTTTCAGTGCCAACACAAATTTTTAGATGAAAAAATGTTTTCTCATGTTTTCTTTGTGCCGACACACATGCATTGAATCATGGAAAAGTTGAGACTGGAAAGAGCCTATGGAGGTCTCTAGTCCAGCCTCCTGTTTAAAGCATGTTCAGGTTCAAAAGGAGAGCAAGTTGCCCAGGGCTTGTCGAGGCACATCCTGAGGTGTTCCAGGAGCGGAGATTCCACAGCCCCTCTGGACACTGTGTCCCAGTGCTAACCCATAGCTGCTATCTACCTAGTTGCTCCCCAGCTTGCACCAGTGCTTGGGCTTGTTCCATTGCTGGTGCAGAGCTCTGCATGTGTAGTTGAGGAATTTCATGAGGTTCCTGCTGGCCTGTTCCTCTAGCTTGGCCAGTGATGCTTTTCTGAAAGGAAGCCCTACCCTTGAGCTATCAACTGGACCCCTCAAGTGGTGTCAACTGCAATGAATCTGAAGAAGTGAACTAAATTATTCAGAGGGATTCTTTGGTTTGTTTCTGTTCTTTCTTTTTTTTTTTTTTAGACTAAATGTTTCTAATCTTAGACAGTCCACGATACAGCCATAAGAACGTTTTTCTGAAGGCACAGAATATGGAGTAGGCAGAAACTGATACCAAAAGTAGGGAAGCTTGAGATAATTTCCTCTGGGGGCAGTGCTTTATGGAACCCTACTGTCAGATTGATCTATTTTTGTTTGGCTTGGTGTCTACAGTACTACTTTCTTTGTATGCCAGTCTCTGAAAGCAGCAGTTTTTAACAGTGTTTGCAGAAAACATTTTGGATGTTTCATTTGTTAGAAGTAGTTAGTGCCAATACATTTCTTGTTGCAGCCTAACTTAGAGACAAACCGCTTTGTCATTATCATAGAATGCCAGGTTGGTAGGGACCTCACGGACCACTTGGTCCAATCTTTCTTGGCAAAACATGCTCTAGACAATGCCCCAGCACCGTGTACAGCTGAATCTTAAAGGTGTCCTGATACAGGGCCAAGATAGGAACAGGGGATGTAAGGGTTAACATGAGAATAGCAAGAAGGGGATAATAGCAAGAAGGGGATAACAAAAGAAATAGTTCAAGGGAAATAGTTTAGATAACGGTTAACAGTTCTGCTTAGTGAACAGACAGTTTGTAAAACACGGTGAGCTCTCTAGGCTTTATCAGTATTGAGCCGGTTGGAACTAGACCCGCGGTTTGGACAACAGCCAGTAAGAGACTGAGTCTGCGCAAAACCTGGGGTCACAGAGCGGACAGGAGGAAGAGGAGCTTGACTTCATCCCCAAAGACCCCCACGACCACCACCAGAAGACACTGCGCAGACTCAACTAGGAGGAGATTATGGAAATGCTAATTATATATACGCGGGGATAGGTGTTGCATATGTATAGGCGTATTGCGAAATATTATGAATATGTAATCATTTGCTCTATAAATCTTAGGTAACAGCACCATACGTGGGGTACACAATAGGAGGAGTTATCCCCTGTGTACCTCAGCGCTGAATAAACATACCTACTTTACAATCTATCATATTGTGGAGTCTATTTCTGCACGTCAGTTTTGGCGAGCCAGGCAGGAGACTCTCTGCTCGACTACGGGATCGACTGCGGGGCGGACTCTCCCAGGCGCGCCCCGAGCACTTTCCTCGAGGAGCCTCCGCTACCAGCCGCTCACCGTGGGGGGCAGACAAGGACTTCCTGAAGCCGCGGACCAAACGGTATGTTTAAGGATAGGAGCCTGTAAGTCGTACGCGTGGCTGGGGCAGCTGGTAATCGCACAGAGACGTCTGGCGTGCAGCTAAGCCGGGTAGGTGCACCGAAAAGGCGCGAATTCGTGCGGGTTAGGAGTCTAGGGGGCAATTATACCTTGCCACAGACCGATAGAGCGGTCGCTGGCTCCAATCGGGGACCTGTTGGCCGAGAGGCGGCCACAGGCAAGAGTGATTGAAAAGGCCTTTGTTCTGTTGTGTTTTTTGTTTTTGTTTTTTTTTTTTTTACTCCTGATGAAAGTGTTGTAAGTGTGTGGACGTCCGTGAGATTGTGAGATCGTGATGAATGCTGTGTGGTGATTGTGTTAAGTGTGAGCGTTTGGAGTGAGTGTTTTACAAAAACAAGATGGGTAATACTCAGGGAGGGATATTAAAAAAAGAGCCCTCTCGGCTGTATATCGCCCATTGGCGGGATATTGCAGGGAGCGGAGGTACGGAAAGCAGAAAGACTCTTGTAAAAATATTGCAATCAGTGGTGGCCGCTGTATAAGCTGGAGGATGGTGCTAAATGGCCGCTTAATGGAACACTGGACTATAACACTTTGTTACAACTTATGTTGTTTTTTAAGGAGAGAAGGAAAATGGGATGAGGTATCATATGCAGATATGTTTTTCACTTTGCGAAACCACCCAGAGTGGCAAAGGGACTGTGGGTTAGTACCCCCCACAGGACCCTATGGTGCTCGCACTTGAACGAAAGTAAGGAAAGTAGGGGTAAGCTAAAGAGGTGTTGCTCATCATGTAGTATTGGACAGAGATGTACAAAGGTGGATAAGGTGGAAAACTTCAGAAGCTGCGCCCTACGGAAAGTGGGAAGGCTTCAATGAATGTAAAAATAGCAAATGTACAGAGGACTGACGGGGACCTGGGGGATCTACCCTGGTGGATCCACTGGTTAAACTTAAGCTGGGGAGAGAACAAGAAGAAGTAAACTTTTGGTAGACACAGGAGCAACGTACTCTGTTTTGAATCAAGCTTTAATACCACTGGGGGACGACTCTGTTATGGTAAAGGGAGCGACCGCCAATCTGAAAAGGCGTATTTTTGTAAACCTTTAGAGTATAAATTGGGAAAGCAATGGGGAATTCATAAATTCCTTTATATGCCTAACTCCCCAAAAGCTCTCCTGGGGAGGGACTTGCTGGAACAACTGGAAGCAAAAACTGTCTTTGAAAAAAGGGGAAGTCACCTTGGAGGTAAAAGATCAGCAGTACATTCAAGTGCTGAGTCTCACTCTAACTAGTTCTTCGTCAGGAGGAGAAATTAGTGAGGAAATTTTAGACCAAGTATATCCGGAGTTTGGGCTACCAATGTACCTGGAAGGGCGAAAAACGCTCTACCGATTGAGATCAAGATTAGGAAGGTCAATGACCGGTGAGAATTAAACAGTATCCTTTAAAAAAGGAGGATAGGGAAGGAATCCGACCGGTAATAGAAAATTTTTGCAATTAGGGTTACTAGAAGAGTGTGAGTCTGAGTTCAATACCCCTATACTGCCCGTTCGGAAACCTGATGGGTCGTATAGGGTGGTTCAGGACTTACGGCTGTGAATAAAATAGTTGAAGATCTCCACCCAGTGGTAGCAAACCCATATACCCTGTTAACTGTATTAACACCAGAGTTGATTTGGTTTACTGTCTTAGATTTGAAGGACGCCTTCTTTTGCCTTCCTCTCCATAAAGCCAGCCAAAAGTTGTTTGCATTTGAGTGGGAAATCCTAAAACTGGTCGAAAGACCCAACTCACCTGGACGGTGTTGCCACAAAGGGTTCAAGAATAGCCCTACTCTTTTTGGCAACCAGCTTGCAAAGGACTTGGAATCCTGGAAGCCCCATCCGAGAAAGGAAAATTATTGCAGTACGTGGACGACATTTTGATCGCTACTGAGACAGAAGAGGACTGTGCAACGTGGACGGTGAGCTTGTTAAATTTTTTGGGACTACGGGGGTATCGAGTCTCTAAGAAGAAAGCCCAGGTGATACAACGTAAAGTAAACTACCTGGGCTATGAGATCACTGCAGGGCAAAGAACTTTGGGACAGTCCCGTAAGGAGGCCATATGTCAAACCCCAAAACCTCAGACAGTAAAAGAATTAAGAACCTTCTTGGGAATGACGGGGTGGTGCAGGCTATGGATCTATAATTATGGACTGCTTGTTAAGCCCCTGTATGCGCTAACAACACCGAACAGACGCACCTCGAATGGGATGAGGAGGCTGAGCGAGCCTTCGATTCACTGAAGAAGGTTTTGATGTCGGCCCCAGCTCTAGGACTTCCAGATGTGAGTAAACCGTTTTTTCTCATGAGAAGCAGGCATTGCCCTGGGAATACTGGCACAAGACCTAGGTCCATATCGACGAGCTGTCGCCTACCTCTCTAAACAACTAGATGCGACTGCAAAAGGGTGGCCTGGGTGTCTGCGAGCGGTGGCTGCCCTGATACTGAACATACAGGAAGCTCGGAAGTTCACTCTGGGCCAGAAAATGAGTGTCTATGTGTCCCATACAGTGTCGGCAGTCCTGGAAGCAAGGGAGGGCATTGGCTCTCCCCACAAAGATTTCTGAGATACCAAGCTGCACTAGTAGAACAAGATGATGTACAGATATAGTCACTAATATTATCAACCCAGCTTCTTTCCTCAGTGGTAACATGGAGAACCAGTGCACCATGACTGCTTGGAAACAATTGAGGCGACATACTCAAGTCGCCCTGACCTAAAAGAAAGCCCCATGAAGGATGAAGAGAGCTGGTTCACGGATGGAAGCAGTTACGTCCTGAACGGTAATCGACATGCGGGGTATGCCGTTACCACCAGTCAAAAGGTAATAGAATCAGGACCTCTGCCTGCAAATACGTCGCAAAAGGCAGAAATAATTGCTTTAACCGAGCCCTGGAACTAGCTAAGGGTAAGATCATAAACATATACACGGACTCCCAAGTATGCTTTTGGAGTTGTGCATGCACATGGAGCAATCTGGAAAGAAAGGGACTATTGAACTCCCAAGGGAAAACATTAAACATGCGGAAGAAATTTTGAAGCTATTGGAAGCTGTTCAATTTCCTGAGAAGGTGGCAATTATGCATATTAAAGCACACCAAAAGGTGAGCTCTGAATTGGAAAAAGGAAACGAGCTGGCGGATAGGGAGGCAAAACGGGCTGCCAAAATAGAGATAAAGACTGAAGGAGCACTTATTCCCATAGGCAAATTTCCTTAGAAAGTAAACCAGAATATACCAGGGAGGATCAGAAACTTATTGCAGATCTGGAAGGTACATATAACAAGGAAGGGTGGGCTTATACCCCACAGGGGAAGTTAATTATCCCCTCTCATTTACTATGGCATTTTACACGAGAGGAGCATAGAAAGAGACACTGGGGAGCAGAAGCTTTGTATAGTCATTTGATAAAAGAGATTGTAGCCAGGAATTTGTATACCACGGTAAGGCAGGTGACTCGACAATGCGACATCTGCCTCCGGACTAATCCCAAAAACGCCCCCCAAACTAGAAATGGGTCAGATTGGGAAGGGCTGAGCCCCTTTGAAATTTTATATGGACAACCATACGGGTACAAAAAGGAATATCCACACAAATTGGAGATGAAATCATGAGCTCCTACATGGTGGCGTTAGGGAAGCAACTCAATAAGATCAGAAAACATGTAATTGGTATTCGAGGTAGAGGTTGGATGGACCCGTACATGATATACAACCTGGGGACTATGTATATGTTAAGTCTCTTACAGAAAAAACCTTGGAGCCACGTGGGAAGGGCCATTCCAGGTGCTGCTCACGACGTTCACAGCCATCAAGATTAAGGAATACTCGGCCTGGATACATCATACCCGAGTGAAGAAAGCCCCTAAATCTCCATGGAAAGTTACCCAAGTTCAACCAGGAAGATTACGCTTCTCACGATAAGTCTGATAATCATTTTTCCTTTAATGTATAGTCAAAGGTTCAGTGAATGGCCATGGTCCAGGCCCACATTGGGTATACTGGAAGTATGGGATAGGCAGCACACACACAACTCTAAATTTGGCTACTACAGTTATACAGGGGATAAATGTGAGCTCAAAAGAAGAATGGAATCACACCTATCAAGGAGTACAACAATTGCAGGGAACATTGGGACAAGAAATTAAATAGGATGCAGAGCAATTAATGATTCTACTCACTGGGCAGCAAAACAGTCCCATGTTTGGGAATCCACCTCTTCCCCAGGGAGATTATTCCAATTATGATTAGGGGCACATGGTTGAAATTAGAGAAGAAATGTTACAGGTTTGCAATTGCCTAAAAGTAAACAGAACTGCAATAGATCTCTCTGTAACTAGAGCAGAATATCGTTATGCATTTTTTATCTAGTGTTGTCAGTTAGATTGGAATGTATAATTTGCATGTGATCTATCTTCTTGTGACCATTTTGTTTCTCATCAGGAGAACTGGATCCAGAAGGAATGGGTTCAGGTATTCAGTATGGAGATGTTGCTTTGAGACAGCTGAGATCACTACATAGCACAAGCACAAAGTGCTCAACAATGTGGGTGTTAAACAAAACACAAAATCCCAAATACTTTAGACACAGAAGGTAAGGTTACAAAAATCTCAGGTTGTTGGGTAAATTACCATATTTCATAAATGTGCTGTGTCAAGTGCTTGGCTTTTTCACAGTTAGCCTGTAAAGTAACATAGAATCTAGTGAAATAATGCACAGTAGAATGGATTATTGTTTTATACTTTGATTTTTCTTCTGCCACCTGCCCACTAAAGCAAGACTAGTGCTCTTACTGAACTATTTCTAGATCTTTGCTTACTCAGAGTAACGCTGTGGAAAACACTTTAGAATTCTGTATTCCTGGAATGCATTATAGCCCTAATAGTTATCTAATGCACTATAGAGAAGGTGAATTACTTCTGTTGTATTGTGGACAAATATTACTAGAATTGAGAATTCACAAAATATATGGTGCAATATCTTGTCCAAAGCTATTATATAGTCTTTTCTGAAAATACCAAGTTTAAAGACTGAGACTTGAAATTAAAGGTAATACTGGATTTCAAACTTCAACTGTTTACTTTTTTTCCTACATAAAAGCAGCTTAACGTTGTTCTGATTCCTGTCTGCTATGAGCAGAAATGTAAACAAGAGAATAGTAGTATTTGTTGTTTAAGCAGACCTAAAGTAGCTCTTCTAGGGCTGTTGCAGCCCATCGAACGATGCAGTCTCCTAAAAGTCTTCCAAAGACACTCTTCAGAGCAAGTGAGGAACAGATCTTTCCCTCTAGTAAAGTGGTAAGGGAAGAGACATAAGTCACGTGACCTAATCTGAAGAACAGCTTGGTGGTTAGTCTTTCTCAAACAGTTGTCCTTAAGACACCTCTCCATGGATTTTACTTAACTCTTTGTAGTATGTAAGTGGTTCATGGGGACAGCCCTTTCCCCCTGTGTAGTTAATTATTTTGTTATAATTAATCCTTATTTCTCTATTATGAGGACGGTGATATCAAATTAAACAAGTACTGCAGGCATAGTTACTGCATCACTTTTACTGTATTCATTTTTTTATCAATTTGAGCAGAAGCTTTACAGGATGTTAAATAAGGCAGCATACAAGTCTGCATTCTCATATATTGTTCTGTATCTGTATAGCTCCCAGTTAAAGCTCAGAATTTTAAATAATGGATAGGAATCCTCGAACTGCTTTCCTCCCTTACTTTCATCCTATAAAATATCATCCTTCAATAAGAGACTGCTGGAAAGGGCATTAATTTAGTTCGGCTTTGGTACAGCGTACAGGAGTGAATATTACTGATCTGATTTCAGGAATTGAGTTTTCACATTGATCAGATGTAGATAATTGATGGAGTTCTTGTGTATTTTACAGCTGTCCTTACAAATGGTGTTTGAAGAAATGGAAAAGCTTGAAGGCTATGCAGTTTTTAAAAATGTCTTTCCACTATCTACAAACAGAGCAAACCACTGCTGTCAGAAAGGTGGCCCGTGTGTGTGGGGCAGGAGTGTCCACATGACACACAAGCCTGCAAAGTGAACTTGATGATTTGGTGGACAATGTTAAGACTCATACCTGTATGTAAACATTTTCCATTACCTGTTTTTGTTCTTTCGCCTCTAGTTTAAAGCATTGCTATATACTGTAAATAATGTAACAGTAAATTTACAAAGCATGGTATACTTACGTATGCTGATAGAATGTTGCACTACAAGCAGTTTAATATTTTATTTTTTTATCATATAAACAAATTTAACGGAGGTAGGCTTTGTCATGTTTGTTTGCTGCACAATAGTTTATGACCTGAATTATAAAACCACTGGCACTGTCAGTGAAGGGTGGTTGGTTTATTTTTTTCCTACTTAGTTTGCCACATTCTAACAAGCTGTTGACATGACTGATTCTCAACATATGGTTAGGACCCATACTTACGTTTATTAATATGTCAAGCTGAAAAGGTAATTTTTATTGATGTTCACATATCCTGTTTTATCACAGTTCTTAAATAGCTTTTGAAGTTCTTTTATTAAACTTTATTAAGTCTGTCAAATGGCTGTTGACTTTTTTTTTTTTCCCCTTGGTCCTGATGTTTTGTGTAGCACTGGCATCATGAAGGTAGATTGTATATGTGAACAGAACTGTGCATTTTTGCGTATGTTGTAATTCTAGGGCAGGGGCACGGGCTTATGGAGAATTACCACAGTAGGAGCTCTCCTAACCTCCTACCACACCGAGCAATCAGCTGTGGAAATATTATCTCTGTTGAAGCCTACATAGTGAGGTACAAACTGAACCCAAAGGGTGATTCTAAAGTATCCTGAATGTATGAAATTTAAAATACTCATTTCTTTCTCTTAAAACTTTCATGAAGTACAATTAAGAACTTGAATTTTAAAATTAGACTTTAAAATTAGGAACTTAATAGGCTGTCTTGCTGGAGCTCTACCCTTGAATTTCATGGAAGTGCCCTATGTGTAATGCTGGCCACAGTGCTCCCAGGAGACTGATGTCATGGAAGGGAAAAAACAAGTGTACTACTTCAGTAGTTTGTTCTTCCTGTGAAACTCATCAAGGGAAGTTTTGGCCTTGGTACTGAGTTTTTTTTTTTTCCTGTGTTAAAACACACAATTCAGACTTTCTTTCCTGACCTCTTTTTTTATTGTGGGGAGGAGGCATGGGGCAAGAGATTAGGAAACCTGTTCTCATTCCTCAGCTGGAGACAGAAGAGGAGAAGACTTGCAGAGGGTCCAAGAGGGAGGACAGAACCGCAAGTATTGTGTATCATTTTTAGTGTGACATGACAACTGATCAGGTAAGAGACCCGTGGCTTTTCCTTTGTCAGGTAAGGAGCTGCAGCACTAAGCTCGTGTTTCTGGAAGTAGCTGAATTCAACCAGTTCAGGGGGGGCAATTTCATGTGCACTGATAGAAATCAGTAGTGACATTTTTACTTAGTTACTTGTATAACTAGAAATGGGATGTGTCCTTGAAAGTGCAAAATAATTAATTTGATCAGAATTCAGTATTGAAATTCCAAGGTTAAACATGCTTTATTATTTTCTGTATATGAGTCTTTTCTATTTAGGTGTTTCTTGTCAAATGAATGTTTAAAAACTAAACCAGAAAACTTAACTGATACTGTAATTTAGAGGGCAATTAAAGCACAAGAGTGAAGCAAGAATGCTACACAGAGGTATGCCACCTTTCATGGAGTTAGAATTGTGTTTAAAACTATTCCCTTTGTCCTGACATTTTTGGCTCAAATGGATGCTTACCTGAAAACTATATGCCTTAGATCATCTCTGAATTGAAAGGAATTAAGTTTGCTTTATACTTGAAAAGCCTAGGTTTAGTTCTAGAAAGGCTGTTGGGTCCAAAGACCTTTATGTTATGAGTCTCTCAAGTATCCTGTTATATTTAGGGTTGGATTTGTTACATAACTGATAACAATTACGCCCAAGGAGTATTCACTTGTATGGTAAGAGCGTAAGTATTTTTGAAGCAGCTTAACTGTGCATTTACAATAATGTCAAAGAACTCCAAAGAAACTTACCTGTCTTAATCCTTACTCAACTTGCTTTGGCTTCTAGTACTCAGAACATTACCAAAAGCAAGTACTCTGCAGTAGATGGTGGATGTAGTTGTTCTCCACCAGTCCAAAGGGCATATTATTAACTGGGATGTGTTGTGTTTCTGCCAGGGTTGGGGAGGCTTTTGGTTCTGAAACCCCAGATTGTGGAATGCTGTGAAAAGATGAGGTAGTGGGTAGGCTGTCCCTGCCCTTACCACAGTCATTAGACTGTGTTTCTTGGTACACAGACAAAAGTGAAAGCTGAGGATGTACTTACCAGCTGGGACATAGCACAAGTAAAGCTAAAGGTGTCCCCTGTCACTTAAAATGGTTGAAATGGTGTTGGCTGTTGGATCAAAACTTCTTTCCATAAGTATAGTGACAGTTGAAAGGAGCTGGGGGACTGTTACTTAACTCGGTTGCTTTTAAATAAAAATTTTAGGGGATTGATAGGGATTCATGTACTTCTTCCTGTCCTTTTCCCTTTATGTACAAGACTGGCCTCTTTTGTATACTCTGTTCTTATGTTCATTTTGGTCAACTGTCTGTGGTTAAGAAGCTGTAAGCACAGTTTTATTCTTTCTGTAACCATATTAAGCTATCCCCTTCCTACCTGGAACGAAAGAATAGCGTTGCTGTAATGTGTTTGGACATGTTTTTACCTTTTTTTTTTTTTTATTGTATACTCTCTGTATACACATTAACCAGGTTAATGTGCTTGTTTTGTAGAATCACAACCTTTTATGCTGCATATCTTACATTTAAAAACAAAAAACTTTCTAAAATGGCAACTCCTGAGGAGAATATTGTTGGAAGCAATAGCTCTCACCAGTGCAAACTATATTGTTTACTTTCTTCTCTGAGGGTTTTTTATTTCTAAAAATACCATGCCAATAGCAGCCCTGGAGTAGATTTTAAGCTTTAGCATTAGAGTTCACACAGCAAACCAAATCTAGCTCACCTAAACAGTAAATAAGTGATAAATAGGTTAAATTATGTATGTTTTCAGTGTAAAGTTCTTACTTTACCAAAGCAAGATGGCTTAGAGTTTTACATGAAATAATACCAGGTACCTATATCCTAGTGTAAGAAACTATGAACTAGGGTATTGTTTATTGAAATGTATGTTAAGCTCAATGTAAAGGTTAGGCGGCAAAAGACAGAAAACCGCTTATGCAAACAGCTGCCAGACACCTCTTGTGTGAGACAAGATAACCGCAATTGCTTACACAAACCAGATAGATACCGCTTGTGCAAGCAGAAGGGGTACTGATCAAAGACAACCACGGATGTAAAAATGTATAAAAAGGAACTGTTTGAACTGATCAGTGCGGCAGTTGGCGGAGCGCAGACTCCCCTGCCGTCCAGCGCTGTCTTTGCTCATATTCTACTTGCTATAATTAATAAAATTATAATTGGATTATGATCCATTGTGGTCTCAATTTATAACACAATCATCCAAGGGAATCAGTTGCATCAGCAACAAGCACGAGGTGGCTGGCACTTTGTATCTGGCTACGACTGCACTTAAAACAGTATGAAGTATCACAAAAGGTTCCGCATACACAGTAGCTTCTGGGCACATTTTTGCCTGTTCCCAGGCCAAAAACAGCAATATAGAAATCTTCTTCACAACAGCTATCTTTGCCCCAGCCTTGGGTCTACAGATGGGGTACTTGTGGGCAAACTTGCTATGAAAAAATTCACCTTTGATTGGACTCAGCACCGATGAGAAGCTTTCAGATGCTGTAAGCATCTCACCCCGGGAGGTATTAACAGGACATATTTGGAACAGAAGTTAAACACAACTGCTTATAGTAGCAGCTCCTTGACTCCTTGCTGATTCTCTGAATCCTGGAAACATTGTTAAAAGAACATACTTGCCTATTCCTGCAGCAATGACAGGCAACACCAAGTCATACGTATATAGCAAATAAGACAGCATCAAAAAGTCTACATAGCTTCGGTGACTGGGCAGTAGAACAACTGGATGCTCCTGAATGGCGTGTTGCAACTGAAAAAACAAAAACAAACAGCAAGAACAATATTGTTCCAATATTTACAGACTGACTGTTGAAATTTGCAAATACAGAACTTCACAGGGCTTAAGGCAAACAGAAGCTGATTTGTTCAGGGGTGGTTTCTCTGACCACATACTCCATACCTTTTTCAAAATGGAACCATAGGAAATTTGCAGCAGTTGTTTCCAGACTAGCAACTTGTGGTTCACAAGCATCACAGGACTCAAAAGCCAGGGCCACCCCATTACATGATAGTCTAACTCAAATCCCTTTTGATGGGGATGGGAAACCCAATAAAGGCTCTCAGGGCTGACTTTGCTGTCTTCCAGGGAATGTGCTGCACCCGTCAGAACAGCTGCATTCTACAGTGAAACAGGGAGACAACAGCTCCCTAGCAAACTGAGGCAAACTTAAAGCATCTCCTGCCTCAGAGGTGCACAATGTTTCACCACTCTTAGCTGTATGAATGTTTTGCAGAACAACCAACCCAGTCAGTCACATAACATTAGGTTTTCACCTCCAATTCAGCTAAATGCATTATTAAATGTATAGTGTCAGATAGAAAAACTCTCAGTGGCTGATCTAACAGAATTGCTGACACACGGTATTCCTCACCATAGGAAGCATTTGGAAAATGTACAAAGTCCTGCTGACTGTTTGCCTCTAAAATACTTATGTATAATTTTTTCTCCTACACTTATTAAGAAATGCAATAATAAACAGAAGTGCAGTCTTTTTTTTCAAAAGATATTTTTCATATTTGTTACCTGGAGTGAAGATTAGAGTCATTGGCCAAGTGACTGGTATGAAAATATAACTTTTTTTTTCCCCACCAGTACTCACTCTCTGCATTCCTTCTTCATTCACACAAACTCTCTGGAAAAGCTGTTTAAATATTTTGCTCAACGTAAACGCAAAAAATCTGACAGCTCCTAATTGCATACTGTGGCCCATCTCATCCAAGATTTCCATGGCTTCTTCTTGAATAATATCGGGTGATTCTCCCATCTCTCTTGCTAACTATAGAGAAACAAAACAAAATAGCAGTCAGATGGTTTTCCCTTCTCTTCACCCATGCACACCATTCTATGTGCCATAACAATTAAGGCAGAGCTATTGCAATAGTCAGCAAGATTTTACTTTATGTGATAGGTATGTATCTAATCATAGAGAATCTCTTCAGTTTCAGACAACAAGAGAAAGACAAGCTAGAGCTGTTCAAAATCAAGAATGAGCTTAGGTGCCAATGGCAGGGGAGAGAGTGTGCAACAATCCGCACACACCCCCCCCCCCCCGCCCGAAAACACTATCTGAATGTTTTCCCTTGTAACATCTTCAGAGGAGATTTAAGTTCAAATAACATTTCCTGTATCATTGATCTGAAGAAGGCCGTCTGCAATTTTGACTAGTAAAATGAAACTTACGTTTGCAGAGATATTCACAATAAATCTCTGAAGTGCACTTGCATTAGATTTTAAGATTTGGCTGAAGAACCTTAGCCCTATCATGCTTCAATTTCTTTGTAATGTATTACTTTGGCAATGGCTAGCTGAAACGCATGCAAAGCACTGTTTCTACCAACTTTGCATCTCAATGATCTTTTTCCTGTTGCTATGCGCATTCGCTTTAGATGTTTCTTAAAAAACAGATTTAAACAATGGTCATCATTCCTATTTGATCCATTGAAGCTAGAAATACTTAATTGAAAAGTTAACTGTTACAAAATGACTAACATGCCTTGTACTGAACACAGAAGAGGAAAGAGGAGGAATGGCAGAAGAAAAAAAAAAAGCAGCAGTTCAGAAAAAACATCACACCAATTTCTTTCTGTCAAATCCTATGTAAAATACTTATTTTCAGTAAATGTTTTAGTGTTTCTGAAGTTGAAAGATTCATTTTTTTAAATTTCATATTACTTTGCAATTCATGATGGCAACAGCACTACTTGGTAGGACATGGTTTAATTTGTCACATCGTAACAGGTTTTGATATATCATGGGTAACATTGACCATTAAAAAAAAAAAAGAGAAAAATGTTATGGTAGCCACTCACTCAGGACTAATCAAGACATCTTATATAGTTCTACTGACCTGGAATTATTTTTCATGAATACTGAAAATAGTTACTCTGATAACTAACACACACTCTTATTTCAACACAATGTAAAATATGAGCCAGTTTGACTATAAAGTATTTTATTCATTACAAAGTAGTAGCTGCCCTTCATTTTAAAGCAAAAATACGGTTACATCTTAGACAATGTTTCTAACTCAAAGAATTCTCTGTGAAATTTAATGCTCATTTTAGAGAAAGTAGCATTTATAACTGATTCATAAATACATCATTAGCCTATAAAATTCCTACAAGACATCTTCAAAGCACAAAAAGTCTACTAAGAAGGAGAGTGCTTCCATCTTTCACAATCCTGATCTGTAGTGAGGACTATGGAGGAGAGGGAAAAAAAAAAACAGTCAAACACATATGCACATTAAGTAAGTTAGATGGTGAAGTGTCATATATGCAAAATCAAAACATGATTTAATGAATGAGCTATCTAACAGCTTTAGTGGTAACTCCATGGTAAATCAGTATCTGTTTATCTGTTTTTGCTGCCAAAAGAGTATGGCTCTCGACTTACTGATTTATTGGACCATCTTTCTAAACTTCAGCTATCATGTTTGACAAGGTCAGCAATAATCTTTTTTTCCCTGCTGTCACACAAAGCTTGGCTGTGTTCAAAGTACCTCATCTTACAGCTCAATGTCCAGACTCACCTGCTTGATAACATATTGAACTTGCTCTGACTGGAGAACAGCATTTTTAATAGCATTTGGCTTGCAAGGTGAAAGTCCCTTGTAGATCACAGGAGTGTAACATTTCATTGTATCTCAAGTTGCTGGACAATCGCCTTTCCTCCAAGATATCTTCAAACTCATCTCTTTTCTTTGACATGAGCTCCTTCTGCTGGGAACACACAAATAAAGAATGAGACACTGTCTCGAGCCATTCAGTGGTCTGCTTGGCTACAGTACCAAAATAACGGCATGCAATAGTTTTGCAATGTTTGGGGTTTTTTTTAGCTTTCTATAGTGTCTGCATTCCACACCCTGAATGCATGAACAAAATATTACCTGTGTAGAACAATGCTACAGAAAGAAACTAAAAAGAAAAGGAAAAAAAAAAAAAAACAAAACAAAACAACAAAAAACCCCAACCCTTTTGAAATCACAAAGATCCCCAAATCACCCTATGCCACGTTACTTAATTCTGCCCAAGAGGAAGAAGTTGAGAGAACACCTGGGCTTTGAAAGCTAAAGTGCCTTGCCTCAAGCCTCTCTATGATTAATAGGTATTAACTAAACCACCTTTGATTCCAACTCTCATAGCTGCATGAAGACAACGCCATAATGACATTATAAAAACACAATCATCAACACAAAAAAATAATCCCTGTTACTTCCAGTTGCATCCGGCACTGTAGTGATTTGTGCTGGCTTTCACCAGGCTTGGACATAAGGTACATAAACCACAGTCAGACAGGAACAAAAAACAAAAACAAAACAATTATCAGCCATGTGAAGATAAAAATGTTATATGCTGCACACGTAGGTAAAAAGAGAGCACAGCCTCTGAGTAACCAACACCACTGCTAGGCAGGAAAACAAACAGGTACATCAAGAACTAATTGGGGATTGTAAGAACTATGAACTAAGGGTATTGTTTATTGAAATTTATGTTAAGCTCAATGTAAAGGTTAGGCGGCAAAAGACAAAAAACTGCTTATGCAAATAGCTGCCAGACACCGCTTGTGTGAGACAAGATAACCTGTGAGACAAGATGACCGCGTGAGATAAGATAACCGCAATTGCTTACACAAACCAGATACTTGTGCAAGCAGAAGGGGTACTGATCAAAGACAACCACGAATGTAAAAATGTATAAAAAGGAACTGTTTGAACTGATCAGTACGGCAGTTGGCGGAGCGCAGACTCCCCTGCCGTCCAGCGCTGTCTTTGCTCATATTCTACTTGCTATAATTAATAAAATTATAATTGGATTATGATCCATTGTGGTCTCAATTTATAACAATTTTGGTGCCGTGACTCGGATAAGGAACGGTGGGCTTCTGTCCTCCGGGGAGGCGCCCCGCGGCAATCCGCGGCCCCGCGACTGATAGCCCACCCCATCCTTACCGACGAACCTAAATTCTAGAATAATGAGCAAAGGAGAAACCGGTAAAATCCCATAAAAATTCTGTGCACGGGAGTCCGGACGAAGACGCAGGACGTAAGTATATTGCGAATTTGTTCGCGGGTTTACCGTTCGGGCGGGATTGGGTTTCCTGGATTATAACGAATGAGAGGTTCGATATACTGAACCAAGCGAGTGCGGACCCTTAAGTACTGCGTTTCCCATTTCCCGCGAGGGACTGGGCCAGGAACAAGGGGAGCAAGTGAGTGTGTGTTTGTGGATAATCCAGAAGATGGGGGCGAAGGGCAGCAAGCCTTCGACTCCCATGGGAAGGGTACCCACTGTACCTAAGAATACCCCTCTGGCATATATCTTAGACAATTGGAGATATTTCCCTGGAACACTAGGGAAAGATAAGCAGAAAATGATAGAATATTGTACTAAGATATGGGGAGGGAAGAAGATTTCTAAAAATGTCTTTTGGCCAGTCTGCGGGTCAGAAGAAGATTGGATAAAGGCAACAATTAAATCTCTGGGTTAATAATAAAAAACCCCTTAACCCGAAGAAAGTCAGTATGCGGGAGTGGCTAAAAAGACGGGAGCTAGACTTTACCCGCTGAATGAAATAAAAACTAAACAAAAGAAAAAGAAGGAAGGGTTAGACGAAACCCTTCTAACCCCCCCTCCTTACATTTCCCCTCCTGCTCCCACAGCCCCTCCAGAGGTCCCCAGAGCGCCCACTCCCCCACCGGAGTCGGAACAAGAGTCTCCCCCTCCTCCTAGACGTGTAACTAGAAGCCAAAAAGGGGCAGCTCAGATGTACCCCCTAAGGGAAATACCCATGGGGGGACCTCAACCCGTGATCGGATATATTTCCGTACCCCTAAACTCGGCTGACCTAGAGATTTTAAAAGAACCGAGATGGGAAACTTAATTGAGGACCCACTCGGAGTGGCAGAAAGATTAAATCAATTTTTTGGACCAAACCTTTATACTTGGGATGAGATGCAATCTATCCTTGGTCAATTATTTACTACCGAGGAAAGAGATATGATTAGACGAGCAGGAATGAGACTGTGGGATGCTCAACATGCCCAGGGACCTCAAGCGGATATTAAATGGCCACTCCAAAGACCTAATAGGGATAATCAGGATCCGGTGCATAGAACTCATATGCAGGACCTGAGAACTATAGTAATTCAGGGAATTAGAGAAGCAGTACCCTGTGGCCAGAATATTAATAAAGCATTTAATGAAATGCAAAAGAAAGATGAGAGCCCTACTGAGTGGCTGGAACGACTGAGGAAAGCCCTTCAGCTGTATTCTGGGGTAAATCCAGACGACCCTTTAGGGCAAGCACTCCTCAAAACTCAGTTTGTGGCAAAATCATGGGAAGATATCAGAAAGAAGATTGAAAAGTTAGAAGACTGGCAGAATAGAGGGTTGGATGAATTATTGAGAGAAGCTCAGAAAGTCTATGTAAGGCGAGAGAAGAGAGCAGCAAGCGACAAGTAAAAATGATGGTAGCAGCGGTCAGAGAGGATCGTAAAGGACGAACTGGTGAACACAGATCTGCTGGAACGAAACAAGGGAACGTAGTAGTAAAGAAGGAACAGAGATGTTGTTTTTACTGTGGAAAGAAGGGACATATAAAGAAGAATTGCAGAGAAAGGATCAGGGATGAGGAAATATTGAAAACGGAATAGGAGAGCCAGGGGCTCTATATCTTAGGGGACCGGAGTCATCATGAGCCCTTGATAAAATTAAAAATAGGTCCCCATAAACAAGAGTTCACCTTTTTAGTAGACACTGGGGCTGAAAAATCGACTATTAAACAAATACCTGAGGGATGTAAAATTTCCCCGGAAAAAGTACAAGTAATTGGGGCAAAAGGAGAACCATTTAAAGTAAACAAAATCAAAAATGTGGTATTCGAAACTGAAAATAAATTTGGAATGGGTGAACTCTTGCTCGTCCCTGAAGCAGAATTTAATCTGCTAGGACGAGATTTAATTGTTGAATTACAATTAGAAATTAAAGTGAAAAATCAAGAGCTAACAGTGTCTACTTATCCTTTGACCGTGGATGAGCAAAAACAAATTAACCCCGATGTCTGGTACTCTCCGGACACAATTAGTAGACTGGAAATCCCACCGATTAAAATCCAAGTTTCTGAACCCCACATACCTGTGAGGGTAAAGCAATATCCCATTTCCCTAGACGGACGGAGAGGATTAAAACCAGAAATTGATCGATTATTAGCACAAGGAATCTTAGAGCCTTGTATGTCACCCTTTAACACCCCCATTCTGCCTGTAAAGAAACCAAATGGGAAATATCGGCTCGTACATGATTTAAGGGAAATCGTTTAAGGGAGCACGGGGCGGCTAGGGTTAATCCCTTGCGGGGAAGTCCCAGCGGCAGGAATTCAAGGGGGGATGGGATTTGTGGATGTGCCGCTCACTAATGTAGAAGTGAGGGCGTATAAGAATGAATTTAGGAGGTTATTAGAGGACCCTGTGGGGCTGTCAGAGAAGACTGATCAATTTTTGGGACCCAGTATATATATACATGGGAGGAGATGCAGTCGATTACGGGAATTTTTTTCTCTCCTGAAGAAAGACAGATGATCAGAACGGTTGGAATGTGGATATGGGAGAGAGAAAATCAGCAGGGGATACCCGGGGAAAGGAAACTCCCTGTAACCCCTCTGCAGTGGAATCAGAATGAACAAGAGCGGAGGAGAGATATGAGTGACTCTAGGTCATTATAATAAGTCTGGAGGAACTCCTGAGAGAAGCACAGAAAGTAGATATTAGGAAGGATGAAGAAGAGGCTAAAACTAAAGCTAAAACTATGATAACTGCACAAGAAGCTGTTAGAAACAAACACAAGGAATCTCAGACGGAAATCACAAATTTGAAACAGGCAAGGGAATGAAAGGGAAGGCGGAACCAAGAGGCACCACTGGCTAGGGAAATCACAAGGGAATGTTTTCATTGTGGGAAGGGGGGGCATTATAAACAAGAATGCCCCCAGAGAATACGGGACCTGTTGGTGTTTGAAGTAACCCAACAGGATGAGGGTGGTAATCACTAGGGGTGTCAGGGACTCTACCTCCTGGGGGATATACCAACAGAAGAGCCCTTGATAAATTTGAAATTAAGACCCCAGGAGGAAGATTATGTAAAAGATACAACTTGGGCTGTAGGGGCTAAAGGTGAAGGGGTTTTTGGTCCCAGTTATAAAGAATGTGTTAATACAAGGGGAAGATCAATATGCTGTTAATGATTTGTTGTTAATGCCAGGGGTAGGATGTAATTTGCTAGGTAGAGATTTACAAGTGCAATTAGGAATAGGTGTGGTGCTGGGTGAAGGAAAACTAGTGGTTAAATTACTAGAATTATGGGAGGAGAATCGGGGAGGATATTTAGGAACCAGAGCATAACTGTTTGGATTTTATAAATTATCAAACGAAAATAAGAGAAGATCTGTTAAATAAACCTTTGCCCTATAGAGAAAAACTATTTATTGATGGGTCCTCTCGATGCCTAGAAGGAAAAATATTGGGTTATGTAATTATCGAGAGGCAGAAGATGGAAGTGTTTGAAAAGGGGAAATTACCTGCTGGGTGGTCAGCACAAGTCTGTGAACTCTATGCCCTAAAACAGACATTGGTATATTTGAGAGATAAGGAAGGGACAGTGTACACAGACTCAAAGTATGCATTTGGAGTGGTCCACACATTTGGAAAAATATGGGAAGAAAGAGGGCTTATAAATACAAAAGGGAAGGAGCTAGTACACGAGCGGCTGATCAGAGAAGTTTTAGAAGCCCTGAAGCTCCCCACAGAAATTGCAATTGTGCATGTGAAAGGACATCAGAGGGGAGCATCAATGGAAATAAGGGGGAATAATTTAGCAGATTAAGTAGCCAGAGAAGCAGCTACAGAATCATCATTGGTAGTTTTATTGGTAATAATACCAGGGGATTATGAGAATTTAGCCCCAAATTTCACAGAACAAGAAAAGGATATACTTAAAAATAAGGGGGGAAAAGATTCAGAAGGAAAATGGACTTTAGCAGATGGAAGGCAGATGTTAAACAAAACAAGATCATGAGAAATTCTGTCATTAATACATTAGAAAATACATTGGGGAACGCAATCACTTTGTGATCATTTCCTTAGACAATATGGGTGTATAGGAATATATATATGGTGGCTAAACAACTAGTTGATCGATGTTTGATTTGTTAAAAAGTGAACAAAAAGGTAATGAGATAAAAAAAAAAAAAAAAAAAGGTGGCTGGGGAACAGGAGCTAGCCATACAAAGCCTCCAGGTAGACTTAACAGAGCTACCTTAAATACAAGGGAAGTATTTGTTGGTATTAGTGGCTCACTTAACTCATTGGGTGGAAGCAATCCCCCACACCAAGGGCAATGGCAAGCATGGTATCCAAGGTGTTACTGGAAAACATTATCCCCAGATATGGATTAATAGAAAGAATAGACTTGGGCGGAGGAACACATTTATTTTAAAAATTATACAACAGCTATCTGAAGCCTTAGGGATCGAATGGGCATGGCACACCCCATGGCATCCTCGGAGTTCTGGAAGAGGAGAAAGAATGAATCAAACTTCAAAACAAACCTTGACTAAGTTAATGATTGAGACTCAGATGTCTTGGATTAAATGCCTGCCGTTGGCCTTATTAAGGATCAATACTCAGCCACGAACAGACCTGGGAATTTCTCCCTATGAAATGATGTTTGGATTACTATGTATGAGTAATGACAGGGATATTGTCATCCCTGAAGTAGGAGATCAGTATGTAAGAAAGTATGTAATAAGAATTGGTAACACTTTAATGAAACTAAGAAAGAAAGGACTTCTGCCTCAAATACCACCATTGGCTTTTAATATCCACAATGTAAAACCAGGTGATTGGGTATTGATAAAAGTGTGGAAAGATTAATCATTAACTCCCGAGTGGGAAGGTCCATTTCAGGTGCTGCTGACCACCGAGACAGCGATCCGAACAAAAGAAAAGGGGTGGACTCTTGCCTCCTGAGGAAAAGGACCGGTGGAAAAGCCTCAGGAGTGGACTGTGGTACCATCAACTGACCAACTACAAGTCACCCTCAAAGGACTAAGTAAATTCATCAGGAGGGGATTGAATGACTCTTAACCAGTGGTTTGACTGGGTTTTTACTGGGTTCAGAGGTAACACTGTGAAAATTTACTTATTCATTTACTTACTTGCTGTATAAGGAAACAAAAACAAAAAAACAGACAAAACCAAACAAAAAAACTGTCAGGGAAAAGCTGGCGTTTACCGAGCATTAACTGACAGACATGACAGAGTGTGAGATTATGAGCATTTTGGAGTCAATTAGGCATTGCTAGAAAATCAACCTAATTGGGTAATACCTTGTCTCGAGTGTATGTATGGATGTCATGAAGCGTGGGTTTTGTGTGAATGTGAAATGTGTTACCGGATGTGGTATTTCTTGCAGATGGAGAAAATTGTCTTATAACTGTATAGGGAAGGGGCATGAACTGTAACCTTGATTTACGGGGAAAAAGAGGTTAGTCCCCAGAATTTGTGATGTCCCTGAGAGTTGATGGGAGGACACTATCGGAAAGTGCCAAAATTTTGCTTTGCTTAGAAACAAAGGAAGTGGCTACAAAGGAGCTGCACTTGAATTGACTAACTCTTAACACACGGATTTGTTAAACAGTAGAGGGCAAGACCGGGTTAACCTCTGTGCTCGCCACCAAGAAGACCTTTTTCTCAGCTGTGGGCTGCAACCCCATAGGCATGAGAGGTGGGAGTATATGTTATACCGGACCTCTGCTAATCATCCTGGTATGGTTTGCTTTAATAGTGGCAAATTTGTGCAGCAAGTGCTTTACTGTTATGTCCAACATCAGAGTGGCTTTGCTTTCCCAAAGACAGAAGGGTGGATGGAGATATTTTAGTGGGAAGAAGAGAATCCAAGTAAAAGATGTGACAGAAGTAAAACAGCCAGTACCAAAACCGCCGAAAAGACCTATAACAGAATTTTCAACATGGTTAACCAAAGGAGATGGTGGTTTACATAAGCAGATACAACTACATGGGTACTTGAAAGAGGAACATTTACAAGGGCAAAAGATATGTAGTAAAAAGGCAAACAAAGTGAGGGCTACCAACATCAAGGCTGCACAATAAATTGCTGCCCATGCATAAGCACGCTCCATTGTTTTCGCGGTATCGGAGGTACAAGAGTGAGAGCGCGAGTGGCGAACCTGCCTGGTCTGTAGGGATCAGGAGTCAGGGTCCACATACGCAGCAGGAAAATGGATTTCCACGCCCCCAGTCCAAAGCGCATGTGTTGCTGGAGGGTCTCGAAAGTTCGGCTATACCCGGATGGCAAAAACAACTGCCAGGCCCGCCCAGATCTAGGCAGCACAGGCATTCTGGGTGGAAGAGAAACTTCCGCTCATTGCGCACTTGGACCTTCCTCGGTCAAGCCGCTAGCCTGGGGCTGGACTATCCCACTAATCTTACTGATCCCGCTGGATTGCAATCTTGGGAAGATGGGAGTAGGGGACGATCCCGTGTGCGCCGCCTGCTGTTGGGATTTTTCATTATATTGGTGGTGACTGTCGTTGCCATCGCGGTATGCGAGGGAATGTCTCGTGGCTGGTGTCGGAGATCACCTCCTCCCCCCAATCCTCCAAGATCACGAAGACAACTAAGACGCCCTCGAAACCTTGATGAGGTGATGGAAACAGACTTATAGTTCAAAGAAGAAAATGTTATTGATCAGAGGAGTTACCGCGCGGCGTGTGACTGACTGTTGTTCTTGGACTCTTTCTATCTTTCTATCGCTATCGCCCCGTGAGTAAGGGTAACAAGACATCGAAGGACAACATCC
This sequence comes from Tyto alba, assembly GCF_018691265.1. Classification (NCBI taxonomy): domain Eukaryota; kingdom Metazoa; phylum Chordata; class Aves; order Strigiformes; family Tytonidae; genus Tyto; species Tyto alba. The sequence goes on along the minus strand of NW_024881323.1, from coordinate 25,887,758 downwards.
AAAGGACAGTGCTGATATCTTTGGTTCTTACTTTTTCTCTTTCTGATTGTGTCGCGTGGGACTTTGCTGGATTGTTATACAGTTAATTATTTCAGGTTCTTGTTTGCTAATAAATTGTTGATTATTGTTTACAGAGTGTCTGATAGTACGGTTGACTGTGCAGTTCGGCACACAGCTCGAATTTGCTTAACACCAACAGGTGAAACAGTAGTAGCAAATTGCATGTTGGTCACAACTTGTTGGATTAACTGAACAAAGCAAGGAATAAATAACACACGGCAAAAACATTAAGGCGACAACTGCACATAGCAGATAGAATAAGAGCTGTTTTACCTATGGTGCTCTGAAAACACCCTCAATGTTAGACTCAGAATGGTGGGATGATCTATTAGGAGCTTCCTGGTGGAAAAGATTGTTGTGAATGCGTTATGCCACGTGAAAACTATGATTGTAATTGTAAGGTATTATCTTGAGAGTGTTATGATAAATGTTGGAATTGTGGAAAAAGGTTTGTTTGCAGTGACGAAAATGAAAGTAGCATCTAATAAACAATAATAGGATAAAAGAAAAAGGGGGGATTGTAAGAAACTATGAACTAAGGGTATTGTTTATTGAAATTTATGTTAAGCTCAATGTAAAGGTTAGGCGGCAAAAGACAAAAAACTGCTTATGCAAATAGCTGCCAGACACCGCTTGTGTGAGACAAGATAACCTGTGAGACAGATAACCGCAATTGCTTACACAAACCAGATACTTGTGCAAGCAGAAGGGGTACTGATCAAAGACAACCACGATGTAAAAATGTATAAAAAGGAACTGTTTGAACTGATCAGTACGGCAGTTGGCGGAGCGCAGACTCCCCTGCCGTCCAGCGCTGTCTTTGCTCATATTCTACTTGCTATAATTAATAAAATTATAATTGGATTATGATCCATTGTGGTCTGAATTTATAACAGGGATCCATCCTGCTGCAGAAATCTCAGTGACAAAATGCTTCCCCTTGAGTCAGGAGGCATCCCCTGAGCTGGAGAGAGTCTCCTATTATCTCCTATAACACCACAGTTTATACGAATGACCCCTCAGTCTTTCCAAACTGAAATCGTATTTCTCTCAACTTCAAAACAGCAATAGCCACCAGACAAGCAAGGCAACTGGAGCAAGCCTCCGTGAAACACAAATATGAAAGTATTGGTTATGATCAAGCTTATTTATTAGAAGAAGATGCTAAAAATAAAAACACTTATGACTTCCTCTACAGCACCACTTGAAGGGTAACGCAGGCATCCCTTTCCTTCATTCTGCCTCCTCTCCCTATAAACAACCTGTGCAGAACCAGTCTGATAATGAAGGATAAAACATGTTGTTTCATGGTCTCTTACAGTGACCTTTTCTGGTATTGAGAGGAAAGTTTGGCCAGCAAATGCACAGAACACCAGGAACAGATAAGCAAAACACCCAGCAGTAGCAGCTGGGTTTTCAACCTTGCGAGCGGGAGTCAGGTTTCACTGCCAGTGGACCACAGCCACTCCAGCAACACTATCAAAGCAGCTGACATTTAAAATAAGAGCAAACATTTAGTTCCTGTCCATTCATCGAGACAAGAATTTGGCAAAAAAAACAAAAACATAAAATCAGGAATATCTCCACTTAAGAACCACAAAAAATCCTTCCAAGCCTCAACTGTATCAAAAGCCAGTTTCGTTTTATCAGAGAACACAAATCCAACTGTAATGTTTGACCTTCTCACATTCTTTTTCCCACACATAAGAGTCAAATTTGGATACCATCCTTCTACAACAGTAACATTTGGTAGATAGTCTAACTTTTCTTTTCACTACTGTAGTTTAGAGAATTGTCCCACAATAACTGCAGTACAAACTCTCCAGGGACTGTTAAAACTAATCCTATACAATGTATTAAACTCAAGCCCATATTAATTTTGAACTTTATGTGTTTTTTTCCTGTATAGTCTAGCATTAGTTTTCAAACTTTCTTCTTCCAGCTTTCAGCTAGTTGGTGTTTTGCAAGAGCCAAGTAAGCTAAGAACTGTTAAGAAGAATGGAAATAGTTTGTATTAGCCATCTGTTGCCACTGACACCTCATATCAATCCACTTGATTAAAAATAAAACAGGAAAAAAAAAATCCCTTAGGGTCTGTAATAGCAAAAAAGATAGATCAGAATAGCATCGGAAGATATTAGTTGGCTCTAAGTATACACCTACTTAGATCAGTACTGGACAAATCATTGCTCAGAAAATATAAGCAACATTTATGTCAATTACCAAAGTTTAAATCCTGCAATGTGCAACTGCACAAAACCCAGACAAAGAAACCCAGCACTCAGCTCCGGTATCATCAGCCACATCAGCAGTCACCACGCTGCTACAGCTGTTCCCCAGCGTGGCTCTGGTGACAGGAGTTTTGCAAAGGCCACGGCCAATTTAAGTCACCTCTCTGCCACAGCTCCCCATTTGATGCTTCCAGATTTGAAGTGCAACCGATTCCTCTCCATGGCAATAGTTATTTTCATGCCCTCTTGAAGCAGCGCAGAGGAAGCCAAAACACACACTTTACCAACCACTTAAGAAGAATAACACTGCTTTTGCACCCTATGGCCAAGCTGTTCTTCTAGCTTTGGTTGCCAACTGGTAGAGAGTACATTTATAAAATATGCCGTTGGAAACCTTGACATCAGAAAATTCAGTTACGTGCACTGTTACTGTGACACTGGTGAAGTACAAAAGCAAAACAGCAGGATCCTGGAACTCCTCTGCTTCCCTATAACCTTTGAAAGCAACAAAATGAGGATGCTCATGATGCGCTTGGGATACCAGCATACAGCCAGGGAGACACAGAAGAGGGCTGTGGGAATCTCTGCCAAAACCAGGAGCTGTTTCCCTCTCTCCCCAGTCACCTCCTCCAAATGTAACTGGGGGTGCGGGGAGGGAGGGGGTTACCACCCACACCCAAATGTCCTTATCTGAGGCTGGCATAGGAGCCACAGGGAAAAAATAAGGTCAATGAAGTAATTTCCACCACGTAACACAGGAAAACCTGCTTCGGCCACTCCATCGCTGTGACATTTTCTAGGGCTGAATTTGTCGTCGCTGGCAAGTTTCTGTCGCCGCCGAGGGCTCCCCGCGAAGCCCCTCAGACGCCCACCGCCCCCGCCAGCCTTGCCGCCAGGCCCGGTCCCTGGGCTGCTGGACAAAACCTCTCTGGAGAAGAGTCCCAGACGCCTCCGACCCTTCTTAAGCCGGCTGGCGTTTGACAGCCTACCTGAGGGGGAAGCGGCGCTCGGGATCGGGAGCTCCGACTGTCGCGACTTGACGCGACAGGCACCGTGGCGGAGCGGCGGGCTCGGGGCCCGCAGCGCCTGGGGAAGGTGAGCGTGTGAGGGGAAACGTCCGGCTCCCGCTTGGCCGAGACTTGCCGCCGCCGGGACCCAGGACAGGCCTCGTCCCCTCCCGAGCCCGGCGGGGGCCCGGCCCGGCTGCCCAGCGCGCGGCGGAGGGCGGGGGGAACGCGCGATGGGCGGCGCCATCTTGGGGGCGACGGGAGCCGCTCGGGACCAAACGTCCTTCCGCCCGCCGCCATGGGGTCGCGGGAGCCCTGCCGCCGGCTGGAAGCGGTGCTCGGCGCCCTCTACGACCTGGGTGGGTGAGCGGGGCCGCGCCGTGGGCTGCCGGTCGTGGGGAATGGGGCCGGGCCGGGCGCTGCGCCGTGGCCGGCAGCACCGCGGCCTTCCCTGGGGGTCGGGCGTGTTCACTCTGAAGCGGAGCGACGGCCGCACACGGCTGACTCGGGGAATGCGTTCGGCACGCAGGTGAGGAGCGCGGTGCTCGGGGCGCGGCGAAGGACAGCGAGGCGAGCGTAGGGGCGGCGGCGGCGAAGAAGAAGAAGAAGAAGGAGAAGGAGGAGGAGGAGAACCGAGGACCGCAGCCGGCGGCGGGCGGGCGGCGGGGAGCCCGCGACTTTTTTGGGGAGCTGCGGGCTGAGCTGGCCGCCGCCGGCCCGCCGCCCCCCGCCACGCCGCCGGCCGTGGAGGTCGTGGTGTTTCGCGGGAGGAAGAGGAAGGGGCGGCCCAGCCCCTCGGTAGCACCCACCGGAGGTGCCCAGGTAGGACCGGGGAGCGGGTGGGCCCCCCTGCCCCAGGCACGCCCACGCCTGCAGGCGTGGGTGCTGCTGTCCCGAGTAGGAGCGGCCTTCTAACGGGGTGCGCACCCTGGGCACGGTGCCCGTACCGGTGAATATCTTGCTGCTTCTTTAAAGCACAGATAGATGGGTTTTTGTGAAGCCGCACCAGAGAGTTGCTGCTGAGCAGGTACTGGACTGGGATGCCCTTTCCTGGTGACAGTTAAAACCAAATAAAATCCTCTGCGTGTCTGTTGGTTTTGCTTTTTCCTGTCTCCTTAGTCTGCCACCATAAATTGTGAGATGTCTTCCATAATGCCCCCTCCAGTGTCTAGTTTCTTCCCTCTTGCTAATACAGCTGCCTGGAAATCTGGGATCCTTTGGTGATCTGTGTGCTCAGCTTGATGGCATCCAGTCCTGCTGATTTCCAACAGGGCTGCTGGTAGGGTGGGAGCAGGACTCGAAGACTTTTTTTCCCAATTTCCAGAGATCTCTGGATAACTATCCTATATTTGAACTAGATGTATCCCAACAAAATAAATTGATCTGCAGATAGGACTGCTGATACAGCAAGAAGTGAATGAAATGGGAAGCAAAGCCTCTTTACTTCTGTGCCTAAGTGTTGTGTGTGCTGCTCCGTTCTCGTTAACAGGAGTGGATGTGAGGTGCGAAAGCTTTCTTCTCTGGCATCACAGCAGCACTTGGCTGTTCACCAGCAATGGGGGAAGGCATGACAGCATTAGATCTCAGTCCTCTGATATGGTTTGTTGGTACTGAATTTATTCGTGCTACCAAAAACTGTAGCTGAGTTGCTACAACAGAGAGGCCTGGATAGGCTTGACTGGAAGCTGAGCTGCGTCCCATGCCAAGCAGAGGGTCCATTGCTAATTGATTGGTCTCCAGATTTTATAGCTTCTCTGGTTGTTTTCTTTGAGCCATGTTTATGGCCATAACATCAGAAGCCCAATTCTAAAATAAGGTCTGATGGACAAGCACATGACTGTCTCAAATTCAGGAAGATTTACTGGTATCTGGGGTTTGACTGCTTGGAATTAGGAAGTTCAAGAGACTGACCAAGCAGTTGGTTGAATCCATAAACTTTTGTGCTTTTTCTGGAATGTTTTCCTCTAAAAATTGCCCTAGATAATTATTTTCTTATGCTTTATTATAACTTAAATTTTTCTTCCTGAAAAGACTGGTGTTAAGCATGTTAGTAAAATGGTCTGAAAATAACCATGTTTATTTGTCATTGAAATGGACAGTTTTATATAGAAGCTTTTTGCAGAGTTGGGAGAAGTTTGGGTTTGGCTCCGCTGAATGCAGAGGGAAGCCCTGACGTAACCCTGGAACCTGAACCTGTGACTAAGTATGACTTAAAGTCCTGGAGAGTGAAACCGAAATGCGTTAAAAGCATTCAGGTTCAGTTGTAATATATATGTAGTACTCCTGCTTCCTTGGAGGGGATAGTGCTCTTGAGAGCAAACAGGGAAAGACAAGCAAGCGGATACTCTTGAACAGACTGCAGTTTCCCTGCCCATGCTGCCTGCACCAGAGGCAGAGCATCCACTCAGAGAGGTTGTTCAGCACGTCCTCTCCAAAATCAGGAGTCAGACACAATCTAAAACAAACCTGGGAGATTTGTTACTGTCCCATGTGGGACACTAGCAGGTGTGGAGCTCTCCCTGGGGATTTTGCACTTCTTTTTCTTCCTAGGATACAATCTGTCCCCCCTTGGAGAGTTCCCCTCCAAACTGAGAACTGCTGTTGAAAGGTCTCCACGTAAATCACGGAATAGAGAAGATGGAGTTTTCACTGATCTCATTTTGAGCAAGTAGTTTCTTTAAACAGCTTAAGTGGGGTCCGCCATCTCCTGACAGTGTCATCCTTTGGAGCCGTTTCTCTTGCATTAGTTAAGCTGGATATGTGCTCTAATATATGTCCACACAGTTGCAAATTAAGCCTCTGCGTGTTGCCACCGGCTGTCAGTATATGTGCTATTACCACTGCACTCTCTGTCTCAAACAAAATGACTTAAGGTTTGTGTCCTATCCTGCATCAGCAGTTTGGTATGGATTTGGAAATGGAATTATGCGTGACGTATAGCTCACATGTGGCAGTTTTTATTTTATAAAATGTAATTTATTCTTGAAAGGATAAAAATTAATTGCAGCTATTAATATCTTTCTGAATTATGAAACCCTTTGTAAGTGTTAGGAGATGATCCAGGCAAGAAAATGAAGGACAAAGCTGTATGCACTGTGCTATAATGGTACCCTATAAATTGTGCAAGGTCATTCCAGTAAGATCCTGTAATATCTGAATATTAAAAATGTCACTGAGGCTGTCTCTTTTCATAAATCCGGGTAACAAAGCTGGAAAAAATAGTGCTGGAAAGCTGTATACTCTTCCCAACAACTCTTTCTACATTTCACTGCTTTCCAAAAAACTATCACAATGGACATTTAAACCGGTGTTACTTGTTATATTAATTCCAAATGTTTTGTTTGTAGACCAAAAGAGTGGATGAAGATAAAAATGTGAACGAACAAGAATTTAACTTTGAAAAAGTAAGTCAGCAGGGCCTATCTAACCTCACTATTTTAGTGTGCAGGTATGTGTATCTATATCCTTGTGAAAGCTACGGTGGGACCAATGGGAAGCACTTCCAGAAAAGGTTATCTTGGTGAGGATTTCCCAATAGGTAATTTTGGCCGTATGCCGTGTCAAAGGAGAAGCATGCTGGCTCTTGTCAACTGCTTTGTGTGAAGAGAGGCATGTTGCAACTCTGTGGCCTTTCTTTCAAATCTGTCAGAGAGAATTTGAGGAGGATCACTGTATGTTACCTTTGTAAAGCTATGTGAGTACCCATAATGTTTAACATAGCTCTTTCAGGCCCATATTGTTAATCTTGGATTTCTGATCTCAGGTGGGATGGGAAAAAAAGTGTATTGGCATCTACTTTTGAAACAGCAGATTACTTCTTTCCATTTGTCTTCTTATTCTCACTTGTTCTTATATGAGCATAACTAGCATTGACCTTCTTAGGTACTGATTTGTTTACAGATCTGTGCAAGTGGTTTTATATGCCTGATCTCTGCTCAGGGATGTGCTGTGATCCAGTGAAATGTTTCACTGGAAATTCTGCATGGAGCTTTGTACTGCTGAGCACAATGGGGATTTAACCACTGACTTTAAAAATAGTATGAATTCACCACAGGTTTTGCCAGGGTATTCTTGTATAGTGTCAGCTATGCATGTGTGTGTAGTCAAACCAACTTCATCAATGCCCGGCTGTGTTTCTCACTGGTTAAGTGCGCTGCAGCCAAGAAATGAGAACAGTCTGTAAATGTTGGGTGCTGTGGGTAGCACATTTCATTGTTCTTCTTTGTGCAGCACAACATGATTCCTTTTTATATGGAGGAGATCCATTCCATTGTGTTGTTTTATGTGAAATGAGGAGGTTCAAAAATTGTCCCCCTGACAGTCTTCACCATCCAGAGATTAATGACAGTGGTTAACGGTGAATGTTCTGCAGTATGGCTCCAAACTCAGTTAGTTTTATTTTATAGTATGTTGATTTCAGGTATTATCCAGGGTTTCTTTGGGAGTATGACTTTGTTGTAGTCTGTCAAGAGCTATTTTACAAGAGGCTGGGCAAATTATGAAATGCTTGCAATTTTCTGTAATGTTCTAGGCTCGTCTGGAAGTACACAAGTTTGGAATCACTGGCTACAAGAAGCAGGAACAACGTATATGGGAACAGGAGCGTGCTATCATGCTGGGAGCCAAGGTAATTGTCACTTGGTTTGTGCTGAGCAGTCACCCAGCTGTTACAGTGCAGGAAAGCAGTAAAAAACTCTGGGGGGTTTTGGCACACCTTTTTAAAACACAAGATCCCCTACCCTGACCCACTTCATCCTTACTTTTACATATTCTATTCTGTCTTGTCTATTTTCTGTTGATGTTTGTAAAATTAGTCTGGTTGTGTTATCAGAGATGTTGTACAGATGAAATACAGCTGATTGGGGTGGAAGACAACACTTACCAATTTTTAATCAGGCCATTCAAAACTAAAATGTTGAAGGGAAGGGCTTGCTTTTTAAAGCTTCGCTGTCCCGGTGAGTTAAAGATGGCGAAAACTTTTCAGTTTGATTCATCATCAGTAATACAAAAGAGAAAAAGAATTTTGTAGGTCTTTTTTGGTGGGTGTGGAGGAGTGTGGTTTTCTTTCTAGCTCAGTGTATATGTGGAAATCCTGTAGGTTTGATGTAGAGCATAAACATCCCTCCTACTGTCTCCGGCATGAAAGATGTGGTTTCGATGTGTCTACCTTACATCCCTTCAGTCCCTTCCTCTCACCCAAGAGGAAATAAACAATTTCTGATGTTCCCCTACCACCATCTGAAAAATATTGTCCATGCAAGTGTGTGAATATTTTTTAACCTACTTGAAATTTTCAATCAGTGGTATCCCTCCCAATCTTTATTTCAGCCCCCCAAAAAAGAACATGTGAACTACAGGACTTACCAGGAGAAAATGAAAGAGAAGAAAATGGCAAAGGAGTATGATAAGGGAAAGGTTTGTGTAAAATTTTCTGTATAAAAAGGCAACATGTAAGAGCTAGCCCAAACCTGACAGATAACGCCTCAGGCGCAGGAGGAGTGCCTGAGCTTGACACCTGCTGCTCCCCATGGAGTGGGTTCCTGATGAGTAGGACTCATCATGTTGTAGTGGGTTTCACTGCCTCATCCTTTATGGCTGATAGATTGATGACACAAAATCAGCAGTTGGTTTTGTTCTTTTTTTTTTTTTTTTTTTTTCCGTGCCTCCTAAGAGAAAAAAAAATGGCCTTCAATTAAAGTTTGTTGCATGTTGTCTAACCACAGAGAGCCAGATCTTCAGCTGGTTTTATATCAGCACAGTTCCATCTAGGATCTTGCTCATTGTTTAAAGCAAGGGTGAGGTTTCTCTTGCATCCATCCTGTAGCACAGCCCATCTGGCTCCAAGCCTACTCCCTGCCTCCCATGGAGTCTTCTCATGTAGGTGGGAGCAAGGCGGGTAATTGCTCTGTCAGCCTGTTTCCTGCCACCCTCTTTCCCAGGGGACCTATTTCTCTGTCACATGGCTCAAAGCACATCCAGGGCATGGCCAGAAGTGGTTGAACCCTGTTATTTGACAGGTATGCTCAATCAGGCAACTAGGCACACCTGCCTGGGAGCAAGTCTTTTGACCCAAGGATCTGTCACATGCCCAAGAAGCAAGCCTGTCCTCCTGCGGTGGGGTTTGTGCCTCCCCACGTGGCAGGGGCAGCCTGTTGGTCATGAGAGGGCTGTAATTCCCGTAAGGTGACAGGAAGGGCTCTGGGCACTCCTAGCAGTGCCTCCATAACGCATTGCATCACTTGGCCTGTCAGAAGGTCTCCAACCTGCTTTAAATGCCTGCTGCTCCGTGAAGCAAAGGGTACCACGTGTTTTGAGTGCAGACGGTTGTTTAGCCAAGATGCTCAGATCTCTTTTCATTCAAATATGTATCTTTAAAAGCAGGAACATAAAGGTGATTCTCTCAAGAAGAAGAAGAAAGAACAGAAGGAGAGGTGAGCTGTTTTGAACATGGTTAAAATGAACTTGCTTTGTATAGCCTCTCCAGCATATTTCCCCCCGTGTAACTATGCACAGTCTTATACCAGAAGACGTGCAGTCACTGTGGAAGGAACTTCTCCAGCTGCAGAAGAACTTGGTCACAAAATGATGATGTTGCTCTGTGTCTAGCAGTTTCAGAGAGCTTTAGTTACGCAGCTTAACTGAAAATATGTCAGTTCTGCCCCACATGTCTAAGAACGCAGCTGGAGGTGAGATGGATGTGCGGACCCAGGATGTGCCACGTACTCGGAGCACTTGCCCTGAGATGTAATTAATGCAAAACACGAGATACAGTATACAGAGGCTTGAAAGATGAAGTGGCATTCTTAGTCACAGTATAGCAGGTTCACTGAAATGTGCTCTATATCTTCTTCTTCTAGCCAAGTGTCTTTATGTTTCTAAACTTTCTGAAATGTAAATCATTCTGTAATGTGCTGCAAATTTTGAATGGCTATGCAGGTAATAAATATTCTGGGTCATTACCTGCTATGATTTAATATTCCATAATACCAAACACCTATTTCATAAATAGGTGACATTTTTTACCATATTAAGCTTTTCATGAGTTTCTGTTGTTTCTCTTAATTATTTTTTTCTCTTCCTATTTCAGGAAGGCCAAAAGGAAGAAATCAGTGCCTAGCATTTGGCCTGCAGGACAAGTTGGAAAATTCAGGGATGGGACCTTGATTCTGCAAAGCCATGACATAAAGAAATTAAATCATCTAAAGTTATCAAATGAACCTATGATACAGAGCAAAATGGACAATATACATAAGATAGAATTCACATTGCTACCAACACAGATTTACAGAGCCTGTCGCCTTTCTGCCATGTCCTAATTTTTTTACCTTATTTGTTGTTGCAGGATTTTCTACATTCCATTCTGACTTGGGAAGAATATGAAAATTTACTGTTTTATAAATAAAAATAAGACTTTATATTAAGAACTTTACACAGGCTATTTTTATTAGTCAATACACGCTAAAGAAAGCATGTAACTTTCTGGAGTCAGCTTCTTGGCCAAAAGTAAAATGTCCACTTAATCCAGTAATTAATGGATTAAAATATATAGGCTCTTCACTTTCATCTGGAAGGAATATGGAAAAAACAATACCTTACTTGCTCTGAAGCTGAAGTTGTTATTCTCAAACATTTATGGGCGTACATCTGTTTCTGTGACTTTATGAATTGTTAGTGGATTGTGGAACTGCACAACAGTTTTCCTGTTCGGCAAAACCTCTCACAGTTTCAAAATTATCTGCTTTGGAATAAAAACAAGATTTTCTGAATTTTGTCCCAAATTGAGTTACGGACTCAATTTATATAACTCTGCAAAGATTTCCAAATAAGCACTGTTTCAGATGGTGGCTTGGTGGCTTGTTTTTAAAAAAACCCATGTAAGACTGAGCCAAATGAGGCATAGACACTTGATAGCTACTGGTTGTTCATGGTTAACTCATGTTTATTTTAATCAGTGTTCCCATGCCTCATAAGGCTTTTCTGTGAATTCTTTGTCAAAACTGAAGTTTTAGTGCTATTTAGATTTCAGTAATTTGGTGTTTCTGAAAGAATAGTTTTGTCCTCTGCATCTGAATATTTTTGTTTTTAAGGTTGTGTTAGTAACCTTTCAAAGTGTCCTCTCCATTCTACGTCAAGCTTAAGAAATGAATATTTTAGGGGGAGGCAAAAGTAAGGTTAGCTGCTAAATGACATACAAAAAAGTTCACGCTGTGTTGTTTCCAGATAAGGTTATCTGGAGCTTGTTTGAACAGCTCTGGCAGTGAAGCAGGTGTGTATAAGATGGAACACAGCCCTTACTGGAGAAAGTTCTTTTAGGTGTGTTGGTGAGATTCAGCGTTCCCCTGTGGGCTGGGGAAGCTGTTGGAGAATGGCTAAGGGAAAAGGGACATGGATCTAGAGATCCTCTTTGCGACGAGAGTCTCTTTTAAGTTAGCATGAGTAGGCCTCAGTCAGCAAGAGTGAACAACAGCAAGAGTGAGTCCCGTGGGAAAGTACGACTAAGGTTCTGAGATGAAACATTCTCTATCTCGTCAAGGTTGGGAAGCATTCCTTGTTCTTCTTTAATCAGGGGAGGATGGAGAAATGAGCATTCTTTTGTTTCTCCTAAACTAACTTATCTGGGTCTTTCCCAGGGCTTGGGCCAACAAGCCCTGGCATGGCTTGCTTGTATTTTATCCAATCAATGATTGACTAGTAGGCATAATTAAGCAGAAGTTATGAAAGGCTGTAATGGAAATCAATAAATTGAAGCACGCTTTATCACTCATACTGAGTCGGCTGCGTTCTTCCTCCTTGGCCTGCGTCCTCGGCTCGCCCAGCCCGGCAATTGGCGCCGAACAGGGACCCTCGAGAAAAAGGGTCAACAGGGAACAAAGGGTCTCTCGAGAAAAAGGGACCCTCGTTGAGGTGAGAACAAAGGGATCCTCGAGATGAAAGGACCCTCGTGAAAAAAGGACCTGGCTGAAGGAAAGGAGCAGTGCGCTGGGAGCAGCGACCGAAGGCAAAAAGAGCGACCAGAACATCGCGTGCTGTGGTGTGTCGTCTCCGGCCTGAACCGATTGAAGTTCACCACTGCAAGGGCTACAAGCTGAGGGCTGCAAGGATATTATAACAGTATTAAGTACATGGATTTTGAAGTAGCCCTAGATTTATTACAGAGCTTTTAGAAAAGCGTGGGACAGATAGTAGTTGCATTAAACAGCTAGCTGGTCTAGTAGCAACGGGGAAAACAAAGGGGTGTTTTAAGAACTCTGATCTGTTGTTTGATGAAGAGGAGTGGAGGAGGTACGGAGATATACTGTGGGATATGGTGATAGATGATGATAAACTTGCTAAGAATTAATGAAACCTTGGAGGAGGTAATCAATAACATTAAGCGCCATAAGGTTGAAAAGAACATGGCTGCTGTGGCTTCTCAGAAATTAGGACTCAGAGCCATCTGCCCCACCGCTAAACGCGGGAGTATCTAGTTTTTTGAGCGAACCTGCCGCGCCAAAACCGGAGAATGATTTGTTGTTTAGTACAAGCAGGGTACCAGCGCCACCTTGCTGGCAGTCTGTACGTGTTACTGAGAATTTCGCGGAAGAAGTGAAAGGGACCGGTGAACAGATAGAAGCAGAAACTGTTAAGGAGCAAGTGATGTCGGAGGATGTCGGAGGGGAGCATAGCAAGAGTGTTGGGGTAGACGAGTTACGAGAGTGAATTGGAGAAAGGTTATGGAAGATGCCGTTGATGCGGGGGATTTTTCTCCCTGCATTTCAGTCATGTTTAACAGAGATGAACATGGTGATCTGCAGGGGGCAGTATAATCCTATTAGTTGGAAATTGTTGTCGCAGTTAAGACAGACGGTATCGGAATCAGGCTTGCATGGAGAACGCAAAACAGTTTTTGAATTACATTTGGGGTAGTACGGTTCTATGTCCTGAGGATATTAAGGTCATTATGCGAACGATTATGACTCAGTCGCAGTTATTGTTGTGGCAAGCACATTGGCAACGGTTTTGTGAAGCATCATTCAACAGCCAAGGAATCCAATGACCCTTACAGGGAGTCACGGTAGAGCAATTGATGGGATCAGGACCTTTTGTGGAAGTACAAGCACAGTTGCAATTAGGTCCTGAACGGTGCATAGAGGCAATGCGAACTGCTAGGGAAGCCTTAGAACATGTAAAAATGTCACAGCCGTCTCCATCTTATATGAGTATAAAACAAGGAAGGGAGGAGTCGTTTGCAAATTTTGTGGATCGCATTACGGCGCCATAGAACAGTCAGATGTACAGCCTTGGATGAGGCTGCTTGTTAAGACAATGTGTAATTCAGAATTCCAAGAGTTACTCGGGAATTTTAATAACATTACCCGCAGATGCCACGACTGAATTGATGTTGGACAGAATGAGTCGAGTCCCTGTAGGACCTCAGGCTATGTTGGTAGAAGCAATGAATAAGTTAGGGAGAGATATCCTTCAGGCTCAGCAGCAAGCCTTTGCAGTGCAACAACGTGCACAACAGCAAGTTTTTGCCGCTTTGGCGTCTCTTCGAGCTGGCGTTGTAGATCAGCGTACAGCGAGGGCCAGTGACGGCAGAAGGCATCAAGTGTTACCGATGTGGCCGAGAGGGGCACTTGCGCCGCGACTGTTGTGTGTGAAACGAGTCTGGTGTGAGACCTGCAATTCAGCAGCCATAACACTGAGGTTTGCCAAAAATCAGGAAACGGGAGAATGAGCGCGTCCAGCCGCTGCGCTCTGACAAAAGTAGCAGCCCCAGCCACCAAGGCAGCACCCGTCTCCAGTGACAACGGCCTCCAACCTGCAACCGTCGGCAGCCTCGGATTGGATGTGGCAACAGCAATAAGTATTACCTTACTCGACCAAAAGCCACAAAAGGTCCCTACCAGGATAAGAGGGCCACTGATTATAAATGGACAATCACATGGAGCATTATTAATAGGAAGAGCCTCCAGCAGTATAAAAGGACTGAACATTATACCAGGACTTATTGATGCTGATTTCACAGGAATTGTCCAACTTATCCTGCAAACATTGTTTCCACCTTTGCATATTCCAGAGGAAGTAAGGTTGCTCAGCTGGTACCGTTGAATCAACTGACCTGTGGTATAACTCCGGCTACGTCCAGAACCAGAGACGACCGAGGTTTTGGTTCCACAGGACCAGCTGTAATGTTGACAATGTCAATGAATCGCAGGCCAATGGCAACTGTACGGCTTGAAGCAAGAGGACATTTTCTAACATTAGTCATGTTATTAGATACAGGAGCCGATCTGACACTTGTGGATGAAGCAGTATGGCCTACTGCCTGGCCGGTCAAACCAATGGCTAAAGGAGTCGAAGGAGTGGGAGGTCATTCTGCAGTGCAGTGCAGTATCGATCGTATTTGGCTGACCATAGATGGAAAAAGAGTATCTATTCATGTTACCGTTATGCGTCTGCCTTCAGGAGTGAATGGCCTTCTTGGTCGTGATGTGCTGGATCAGCTTGGGGTCGTACTTACAACGGACAAACCTTTTTAGGAACGGTCACTGCAGGATGGGCTTTCCCGATTCCACTTCGATGGACATCTAATGATCCGGTGTGGATCGAGCAGTGGCCGTTGAAACTGGAGAGCCTTACAGTCGCCCATCAGTTAGTACAGGAACAGCTCGACCAAGGACACCTGAAATTGTCCACGACTCCGTGGAATACTCCTGTTTTTGTAATAAAAAAGAAGTCTGGTAAACATAGACTGTTGCATGACTTAAGGGCCGTAAATGCACAAATGCAGCCAATGGGAGCGTTGCAGCCAGGTCTACCTAATCCATCAATGCTACCTGAACATTGGAAGCTTCTAATAATTGATTTAAAGTTCTGCTTCTTCACTATAAAACTACATCACCAAGATACACAGAGATTTGCTTTCACTTTGCCTGCCATAAACAAAGAGGCACCAGCACAACGCTTTGAATGGGTGGTGCTACCGCAAGGAATGAAAAATAGTCCAACGTTGTGCCAGCTATTTGTAGACAGCGCTCTGCGCCCCTTGCGGACTGCATGGCAACAGGTGTTCATTTATCACTATATGGATGACATTCTCTTGGCACAAGAGCAGGACTTTACTAATCAACAGGTTCAACAACTGCACGATCAGCTACAGAGCGCAGGACTTATTATAGCCACAGAAAAGGTACAACAGCGCAGCCCTTGGTCGTACCTGGGATGGAAGATAACAGATTCCGTGATTCGTCCACAGAAGCCACAGATAACAACTGAAATAAAAACTCTGAATGATGCTCAGAAATTGATGGGGGACATTCAATGGCTCCGACCAGTGACAGGAATAACCAATGAACAGCTTGATGTGCTGCGACCATTACTACGAGGAACAGATCCAGCATTGCCCGTCTATCCTACAGCAGAGCAGCAAGAAATGATTCAGACCATAGCAAACCAGATCACCTCTCGCTACTGTGATCGACGGGATCCTGACCTCCCCATTGATCTTTCTATATTTCTTACAGGAGAACATTTATTAGAGCATTGACTCAATGTAAAAAGAAAAAGGGGGAGAAGAGGGACCTCAAAATACTAGAGTGGATCTTTCCCAAAATTCAGCCAAAGAAATCAATACAACCCAGAATAGACACGTTAGCAGAATTAATACGAAAAGGTCGAAAAAGGGTTTGGCAGGTCACAGGGCAAGAGCTAAGTCAGATATATGTCCCTATGCAGAAAAACACAATAGATTGGTACCTTATGAATAGTCAAGAACTGTGTGAATGTTTGCTTTCTACAGACGTTAATATCTCTGTACTGCCACACAAGGCACCAATAATACAGTGGATAAGTCACAATGAATGGATCCGGAGGCCTCTGTACAGTGAAGTACCCCTGAAAGAAGCCCAAACAGTTTTCACTGACGCAGGCAAAAAGTCCAAACGAGCTGCGATCACATGGACTGCCAATGACGAATGGCACCACCATTTGCTAGAGGCAGTTCCAGGTGACTCGTTGCAAACGTTGGAATTACCTGCGGTCGTATGGGCTTTCGGTACTTGGAACGAGGAACGGATCAATGTAGTGACTGATTCCCTGTATGTGGCAGGAGTAGTCAACGCATCGAAGATGCCCAGATTAAAGATACCAGAAATCTTAGGTTAGGACAGCTGTTTAGACAGCTAAGGTCTTTACTGCAGATGAGGCAACACCCTTATGCAATCATTCACATCAGAAGTCATATGTGGAATCATGGTTTGGGAGAAGGAAATCAAAGAGCAGATGAATTGGTAATGATGTCAGCCCCGGTCAGTGATTTTGTAAAGGCAAGGGAGTCTCACAGTAATTTTCATCAAAACGCTCGAGGGCTAAGAACGCAATTTAACCTGACTGCAGAAGAAGCGAAAGGTATAGTGAGGGCATGCCCTCAGTGCAGCCATCATGGGCCAGGACTGGGTGCCGGGGTAAATCCCAGAGGTTTAAGTTCAAATGAAATATGGCAGATGGATGTTACACATGTTCCTGCCCTGGATGACCAAAATGGATACCAGCGAAATGGACACGCGCAGCCCTCGGAGAGTGATTCTGCTTCTTTTCGGACTCGTGTCGACCTGCTGCGCTAATCCTCACCATTTGATGAAAGACACCAACATATGGCTCACCTGGGCAAATCAAACCGGTCACACCGATTTCTGTTTAAGCCTAGCATCCACTGCAGATCCATTCAAAACTTGCCTTGTTGGGATACCGTTGTCTGTACATGAAACGGTAGATAAGCTTGATGGGTATTATAATGTTACTCAGTGGAAAAAATGTAACTGTTCTATGTGTTTAAGAGAAGAGAAGTGGGGAATGTATAGCTAACTTGCCATTTGCATTTGAATCTTGCCGGCTTCAATGTCTAATCATTGTCTAAATGCTTCTGCTATTGCTCCGATTCAAGAGTTAGATCTAATGGCTTCTATGGGACCAGCTAGCATTGCAAACGTCACTCATATAACCAACTGTTCTAACATGTCTTCCGCATATCAAGCAGAGAATGGGACAGGTGCAGTCTCTTTTGGGGATGATGGACATTACTTTATATATCAAACAAAGAACCTCTATGGCAGCAGTTCATGAATGTTACAGCAAAAATGAACTGGTGGAATCTGACCGCGACAGGCGGAGGGGTATGGCCAGTAAATGTCACAGGGGAAAAAAGCCTGCCGCCAGGTTTCTTTCTGATTTGCGGGGATCGCGCCTGGCCAGGAATCCCCTGGAGACCAGTGGGAGGGCCATGTTATATAGGTCAGCTAACCATCTTTGCACCAAGTAAAGAGCAGATGATCGGAAAGTTCAACCGAACAAGGCAAAAAAGAAGTATTTTAAATGAAAAATGTGATGATAATGTCCAGCTTCCTTCTAAAACAGAGGCTTTTTTCGCATCACTCCTTATACCTGGAGTCATGGCCGCATGGAATGCAGCCAATCTAAAGAAATTGGCATGTGGGCAGCTAAGCAGTCTAATTTGACCTCAACCATTCTGTCAGAATTAACAACCGATGTTGATAGTATTCGCCATGCTGTTCTACAAAATCGTGCCGCGATCGATTTCCTGCTTTTAGCGCAGGGACATGGGTGTGATGAATTTGATGGTATGTGTTGCTTTAACCTTTCTGATCACAGCAATAGTGTCCACAAACAGCTTGAGCACTTGCGAGACAACCTTAACAAATTAAAAGTAGATAATGATCCTTTTGCAGAATGGTGGAAGTCCTTGGGATTCCCATCTTGGCTCTTAGGATTTATTAAGCCACTTCTGGTAGGATTTCTTTTTATAATAATATTGCTTGGCATTGTATTATGTTGCTTTTCATGTATTCAGCGCCTTTGTCTAAAAATTTTTGAAACTAGCATCAATAGGAGCATCATGTTGGCCCAAAAAGAAAAAGGGGGAATTGTTGGAGAATGGCTAAGGGAAAAGGGACATGGATCTAGAGATCCTCTTTGCGACGAGAGTCTCTTTTAAGTTAGCATGAGTAGGATGGAGAAATGAGCATTCTTTGTTTCTTAAACTAACTTATCTGGGTCTTTCCCAGGGCTTGGGCCAACAAGCCCTGGCACGGCTTGCTTGTATTTTATCCAATCAATGATTGACTAGTAGGCATAATTAAGCAGAAGGATTATAAAAGGCTGTAATGAAAATCAATAAACTGAAGCACGCTTTATCACTCATACTGAGTCGGCTGCGTTCTTCCTCCTTGGCCTGAGTCCTCGGCTCGCCCAGCCCAGCACAAGTCATCACTCAGTCCCCAAAGCGGAAGGCTGTGCCCCCTGGGCTGCTCAGAAACAGGTCCCTCGTACAGCAGAGCGAAAAATAACCCACTAGAAAAACACAGCCTTTTGTTTTACCAATTTACACTTCCCGATTTAGCTGCTCCAAGACAATTGCTGAGTTATTTGTGGGAGTTTTTTTCCCTCCTCCACTGTAGCAGCTGCTGCTGCGGTGCTTTTTCTGAGTCTGCTCTCTGGCTGCCAGTCGGCAGCTGGCCAGCCGGGGCAGGGGACGCTGGAGTAGCAGGTTACACACGCTTTCCCACAGCCTCACTTCTGAGGAATTACTAACATTGACTAAACACAAACACTTCATGAATTTGACAGATATATATACTGTATACACTTTTAGAAAGGCTAGAAAAATTGTGACCCAGGAATTTTACAAATTTCTCTTAATTAGTAAAATTGCATGAAGTAAGAGGTAGATTCAATTTCAAGCTTTATCTCCATTTGCATATGAAGAAGTTATGTATTAGGTACAATCACAAACTGTGTTTACACTTGCTCAGTTTCTATCAACCTTTCAGAAAGCAAGAGCTAGCAGATTTGTGAAGGACATTCTGTTTAAGGCATTCATGTTTAATAAGACATAAATGTACCAGCATTTTTATTCTTAATAAATGTAATGTTATTAAAGGTTTTTCAGTTTAGTAGGATACTAATGAGTTTATTTGAATGTTGATATATTTATGATTTCTGTACTTGACTTGAAAATGAAGTGTTGGTTAGAAGAGATGTATAATTATGTGCATCCACATAGGGAGTTCCATATGTTTTATGCAGAGACGAGGCAAGCCTTGTCTTTAAAAGCAGCTTCTGGCCCCAGCCAGGGCATTGTTGGAACCAAAGTTTGGGAGCATTTTTAGGAGCAATTGAGGAACTTTCTTTTAGGGGTGACACTGAGTATTCTTGATTCCAACCATAGTGGAAGCCTGGTTTAAATTAACTGTTTTCTCTCAGCCTTAGTTTTTTGGAAGGATGGATCAAATTAATCATATTATTAAAACAATGGTGAGGAAACCAATGACTGCAAGCACAGGGCATTGGTCCAGGGAGAATTAGATAATTAATTGCAGTTGCTATAGACCAACTTGGGCACACCTGCTAAACTGGGGAAGCCAAAGCAATATTTATTTTGACACATTTTTGTGGGAGAATGCTTGGAAAGCTAAGGATATTGTAACATTACTAGTTTATGTAGTTTTAAGTCTGAATTGTCCACAAATGATTGAATTTCACTGAGCTGTTAATACAGGAGACTTATGTGTATCCAATTAGGGCTATTAAAAGGAAGAATGTTGTGGGTAATGTTTCCAATCTTAATTAATTGAAATAGTATCAGTTGGAGAATGTCTCCCCAGAAGCTGCCTCAACCAGCCCCTACCAGCTATGATTTATAGCCACTTGGCTTGGCAGTGTGGAAATCTTAAAGACTGAATTGCTGTTGCAAGCTTATTCTTTAGCAGTTAAATTAGGCTATAATTCTATACAATTTGTTAGGAATGAAATAAAGAAATATTTTTCTTTTAGTAATTATGTTGTTTTAGAATGTTGGAAGACTTTGCAAGTTGAAGCCCAAAGGATTTCTGCGATGATTACTTGAAGCAAGCAGTGGGTAGCCTCTCTAACTTTAATTTCATAAAATCATAGAATATTTGGGGTTGTAGGGGACCTTTAAGGATCATCTAGTCCAACCCCCTTGTTCAATAGTTACTGTGAAAAAAAAGCCACCAAATGAAAAAAAAAAAAAATCACAAATCTTGAATGTCCTTTTTTAGAATGAGCTGGGGCAGAGGTGGGGGTTCCTATGTTTTGCCAAATACAGAGAACATGTATTAACAGTCTATAAATTGGGAAATACTTGAAAAAGTGTGAAACAGGAAGAGATGCTCAATATAGGATGGTGTGATGAGGGGCAGGTTTCCTCTTAGCCCTATGAAAGGTTTGAGGCAAAACCCCCAAGACATCTAGTGGGTGTTCTCTGAATAAAATTCCCATTTTAGCTCAGTTTTGAGCTATAGGATTTGCTTATTTTTGAAGATTTTTAGATAGCAGAGCCTGTTGCATACATTTATGGTTAAAAAGAAATTTCCCTGAAAATGCAGATGAAAACTATTAGGCAAAATTTTGTGTGTAAAATGCATCAGTGACAAAAGACAAACATGTAATAGATTCAGTTTAGAATACGTCATCTGGCTAATGAAAGGGGATTAAAATAATTATTCAGCCAAATATAAATGGGTAGGGAAAGAAATAATTTACTTAGTTGATTCTAACTAAGATAACATGCTAAAGTTTTATGACCTAACAATGAAAGATCACTTTCTAATTTTATTCCTTATTTAAATAATTTAAAAATAATTATACTCATACAGTTTTATTACCTGCCATGGTATTGCAGCACATAATTTAAGAACTATTTGCATTTTGGCAACTCTTACACTTTATCCAAACACAGTTCTTGCTGTTGGGACAGGAATACCCTGTCTGTGTCATTCTGGAGTTTTTACCTGTACATGTGTGATTCATGAGATGCTAATATTTATGCACAATCATCCCTTTCTGGTCATTTTGAAACCAGCATCTATAAAACCAAGGATTAATTCAATGCCTCCTTTTTAAGCGTGTAGCAGGAAGATACAAACACTGTTATCCAGCTCCACTTTGTCCATAGGTGTGCTGGGTTTAGACTGACAACTAAAAGAAATGTAAGCAGTGCATGCTAAGAGAAAAACAAAGAAAAATTAATTAGAAAAATTCTGGTCAACTGTGTATGATGTAGCCCAAAAAAATGGCAAACACCCAAGTAAAACACCCAAGGAAAGATACAATTAGCACATGGGTATTTACTGGTTAAAATTCAACAAAGCTCAACAGAAAGTTTCAGCAACTACTGTAAGATTTTATTTAAAAATTTAGTAAGCCTTAAGTGTATTGTGGCTGCATAGGTTATGTTATAACTTGCAATATTAACAACTGATTGAATATAAATAATTTTAGTAACAGAACTTAATAGTGACATGCCACTAGCAAATCTGATTACTATTGTAGGACCTAAGATGTTACCCACAAGATTAAACACGAAAGATGGATTAAAATTTCCTTCCAAAGAAAGGCTGCCTATAAGAGTGTAATTGTGTTATCAGGCCAGCCAGGAAGGTCTCTCCCAACCCTGAGGGAATCTAATTTTGCAGAAATACAGGTTGGAAATATTTAGAGGTGAAATGTTCACCCAATGTCAGTGAATTTCATTGTAGGCATGCAAGTATGTTACCCAGAAAGGTTATAGAAAACCTTTTTCCTGGTTAAGAAGGAAAATTTAAATGTGCTGGTTTTACAAATTTACTAGAATTCTTTTGTTTTAGTCATGAAGACAAGATAATATGAATATATAATTATGATGTATATTTTGTGGAAGCCATTTGTAGAGCAACAAGATATTAATTGCCTTGAATAAAAGTTAATTATAAAGGGAGAACATAAAATAGAGAAAGCAAGGCCTAAACAGCATGTTTAGGAGGGTGGCTCTTTTAAACCCTCCTAAGGGTGACACCTCTAGACTGCCCACCACAACAGTGCTGCCTGGCTGTGCTGGGGTAGCTCAGGTGAACAACTGTTTTGCTGATAGCAGTAAAGAAAATTACATCTATATTTCAGTTTTAATTAATCCCTGAGGTTTCTCTAATAGTTTTTAAATTATGGGTCAGAAATTAAGGTGGCAGGGCAAGAGGTGTTAATTGGATGATTTTTAATCTGAGGATTATCCAGTGCTATCTTTGCTAATGTCTCCAACAGAGAAAGTTTCAATCTCCTGCCTCTGAACTTCTGTGTGATTTGGGTCTGGAATTTTTAAAGTATCTACAAATTGTATACTCAGACCCAGGGACTTCTCCCATCAGTATGGACCATAAGCATCATCTGAGTTAACCTATTAGATCACGACTGGAAGCCCAGGCCCAAGACCTGAAATCTTGTTGTAAGTCTTTTACTATAATTTTAGTGTTGACAGGCTGTAGGGAAATCTCCCAAAATCTCTTTTTACAGTATCATATGGAGTGACATTTTTGTTACTACTAACAAAAATATTCTGAGCCATTGTGCAGAGGAAATGTACCCAAACAAGCATAAGGTGCAGAAGCTGAAAAAAGAACACAGTGTAAAGCATCCTGGGCTATGGAGTTTTCTCCCATGAGAAACAAGAGCGGGCTTGCACTGTGCACCCTCAGAACATGATGCAGACTATCTTTTTGAATGCATGAAGCAGAAACCACCTAGAAGATCATCTAAAACAACCTTGCATGAGTCCCCAAAGGACGGAGTAGAATCAGTCCTTTTCAGTCTTAATTAGTGTCAATCTCCTTGACGTACAAGGTGCCTAAACACTACTGTAAAAGATGCATTACACAATACAGAGTTATGTATGCTGGATGAATTGTAGCTTCTGCACAGCCAACTCTCACTAGTGCTTCAGGAAGTAAATACACTGGATTTATACTTTTATAGGATTGCCATTAAGTCCTGCACTGTTTACATTGGCTTTATATTTAAGGACCTTATGCAGACCTAAATCTGATTTCTAGAACTTAGAGAGGGATTGTGTGTCTCAGCTGTAGTAAAATTTAATCCTGAGCCAAAAGTTTGGGCACATGCAATGATCTGCAGAGTATGGGCATCACCCCATCAGTTAAATGATGTCAGAAAAATAACTTCTTCAGTCTACCAGAAGAAGTTGACCTACAGTGTTTCTGTTACATTGAATTGCTTTAATTGACTTTGCCCATCTAGACAACGTTGAAATCAACACACAAGCAGGGCTTTCATGGCTTGGTTGACAGAAGCCTGCAAATACATATTTCTATAACTTTAAAGGATCATGAGTTGTTCCTGTAGAGAATCGAATTTATCTGATATTTTCAGCTGTGACTAGGATTTTACTCCATTCCATTTCTTTTTCACTTTACTTTCCAGCACAGAAAACCTCCTCCGTTCTTTTGTTTGTACAGAAGAGCATCCTATATTCTCAGGCAACACTTCATCCACTCAGCAAGCGAAGTGATCAATTTATGCTTTTAGCTCAGCAGGATTTTGTCTTTGTTTTTTTAGACTCATTTTTTCCTATTTCCACAGACTGACATTGGCATAACCTTCCATGAAACAGTCCAAGAACTTTGCTGGCATACGTTCCCCACCCCTTAAAAGGAGAAGCGGTGTGAGAGCTTCCATGCTGCCTACTGCAAGACAACCCACATATCTGGCAAACGGCCCCTGAGCCCTCATTCCTCCTTTGTTGAAGGGGAGGTCAACAAGTATGGTCAATAGTGAAAAAACATTGCTCAGATACATATGTGCTAGCTGTCTGAGGAGGCCACCATGCCATTAGGAGGTCACCTGCCAGGTTATGGAGGTCAGGTACCAAACACCATGTCTGGCACAGCACCAGTGGCTATGAAGAGGACCCAACTGGCTTGGGCCCCGTGCCATCCTGACAGATGGGCACGCATGTGAGCGTCCAAGTATATGTAGGCAGGGTACCTGTTTTGGGATGCCTTAACGGGCATCTGCTCTGAATTTCTGTGCCCATGACTGGAGGGAGGCACTGCCCTCAATCCCAGTCAGCACGCAGCAGCAGAAAAGCTACAGGCTGAATTCTGGACTCTGAGTCCCTCATCTGTACCTGCTTCAAGGGCATTTACATTGCCAGAGTGATCCAAAAGGACTTTAATATGTGAGAATCAGGCTTAAACATGTGCTTTTAACCAGAAGGAATTGCTGCTGAGTGTACCTGCCCTCACAGCTGTGAAAGGGAATTTGCCTTTCTGGGGCACTTAAAACAGGCAGCAAGGTGCGTTGTGAAGAGCTGGTGTCTCTGATGTACCCAGTTGTAGGCATTGCTGTGGGTAAAATGTGCCTGAAAGACTAAAAGGAACAAAAACATTCAGCTGGCTTTGAAAGAGAAACATAGTGAGGGTCGAGTCTTCTGAAAAGACTTAAAAATTCGGTAACATCTGCTGAAAAACCTATCTGCCTCATTTGTCTTCAACTTCTCTTCTAACTAGTGATAACAGATCTGTGTGGGTTTTGTGTGACAGCAACAGCTAGGAAGCCAGATAAGATCATCAAATACATTTTATATAAGCCATCAATAACAATATTCAGTCACTAGCACCATAGTCTGGGTGGAAATCCATGCCCATTAATTTCAATCAACATGTCAGTTTGATAATGTAATTAAAAAAAAAAAATAGGAAGAAAGGAAGGAAGCTTCTTCATAGACCACAAGTATTTTCAAATTTTTTTATTTTCCAAAAAATACTTTGGAAAGTAATAGCTACCAGGCAAAACTACTACAAGGTTATCTACAAGTGAAGGTGAACCAAGGAGGAACACAGCCAAGAAAAATGATGTGCGTGGCCAGAGACAGAATTGCATTTTGGGAACTAAGACTCACTTGCTGCACAGATATTGTTATATTTAGGCACATATTCTTCCTTCAGACATGCTTGAACATGTCTAGTATTACACTCTGTAGCACCATGGAGCCTGCACACCTCATCCACATGGGGCAGCTCAGACATCTCTATCCCAGCAAATGCAAGGTGAATTCCTTGGCTTTTATAACAAAAATATTGTGTATAAAAAAGTGAATATAGACCTTAGATGTTCTGAATGTTATGTGTGTCTAAAAAAAAATAATCTGAACTCTGATCCATTAATAGGTGATTGGTTACTAAGAGATTTTCTTTTGTGGAATGCCTCACGAGTATATGATAGCAAGTTGAAAAATGTTAATCTTGCAGCTTTTAAGACAGAAATATTCTGTGGCTTCAGAGAAATTCAGCACATATTTAGCAGTGAAATGCTTAACACTGCACTACAGACCCGCCTTCTCAAGCCATCTCGGCACAGATCACACCTCCAGGCTCATGCAAAGCCACAGCAAGATTTTAGCCCTAGAGACATCCCCTCATGCATGGCTGCCTTCTCTTCTCCCAGGCCTCTTCCAGCTGCTGAGCCCTCCTTGCAGCCATGACAGATGTGTAATGAGCCCTTCTTTGGCCTCTTTGCATTAAAGCAGGCCTGTCATAGCTTTCACGGCTGCATAATATCCCACGTTCAGGAGGAAGAGTAATATTGGGAAAGAGTTCCATATGGTTGCAGCTTATTTTAACAACACTGCAGCTGAAAACCACAGCATCATGACCAGAGGACTCTGTTGCCAGCCAGGGAGCTCTCTCAACTAAGCACAGTTTAGCACTGCCAGCCTGTGTCACACCAGGTTTCCCTCTACTCACATCTGTTCGCACAACAAAACAAATATATTTCAGGAGCTCCACAGTCTGTTTAGATTATTTAACAGAAGCAGCTTTTGGAGGCAAGGATGTCACTATAGACTGATGTTTAAAGGTGTGTAACAGTTCAGAGAGGAAGATAAGCATATTAAAATCTGGCTTTACTCACCAAACCTGAACAAAAGGTTGGCCATTATAATTCAAATGGCATGATGAAGTGCCAGTAGCAGGCCTAGAAGCTGCAAAATAATACACCATCAGCTGACTGCACGCACCTCCTGGCTGCTTCCAAAAGCAGCTGCCAGCAGAGCCTGCTGTGAGTATGCTGGCAGCAACGGGTCACCGGGGAGGCAGAAAGGCAGGGAGGGGACAGCTGATGGGCGCAGGCCCAGGCAATTCAGTGGTTTTCCCCACCAGCCTGGTGCCTCGTCACTGGCCCTCCTCCATCTGCACAAGCAAGGTCTGGAGAAAGGAAGATGAAGACAGACCCTGTGGGGCAGGGTTTGACAGTTCCTACTTTTAAGTATCTGTAAATTAGTTTTTCGAGGCCTACATCAGACTCCCTGTATAACAGAGCCAGTGGAGAGAAGGTGATCCGTTCTGTACTCAGACAGATGAAGACAATCCCTGGGCTCCTCCAGAGGTGTCTCTCATTCTGCACTGACACAGACGGTGCCCAGACAATCAGTGTGTGTTTAGGCTACACCTGAACAAGGGAGTACTTCCATGGGCCAGGGCCCAGCTGCAGCGCTACTTGCAGCTCCCACCACAGCAAGGCACATTTTGGGCAGGTCCCTGATTCAGCTGGCTGAGAGACGAGGTCCCTGAGAGCATGAGATCACGCATCCACCACCCGGTTATCCATAACAGGGGACATGACAAGACAAATTCCTCCTTGAGCATGCAGCTCCCACGCTGACCCAGACAGAGGCACTACTTGCTGAACCATCCAGGTGAACCATGCAAGCTCACACCCGTGTCCAAAGCCAGCCTCAATTGCTTCCTGGTGCTGCATTCAGAGCAACTGGAGAGGCAGAATTGAATCAAGACTGCTATATTGCATCTTCGAGGATATTTACTTGTGAAACAGGACTCAAATGAACAACCTTTTCATTTTATGTGAGTTCTCCTGAGCAGGGAAAACCGCTTTGAGCTTGAAAGGAGGAACACTCACGTGGCCTTGAGCATCACTCGGTAATCTATCAACAGATCTTCTAGTTCAATTATGTGTTATTAAAAATATAACCCCCCTCAGCCATTCCCTATTGTTAAAAAAGAACAAATGCAGCCAATTACATCCCATTATCGCCATTTCACCAACAGAGCAGTTAATCGGTGACACCATGAGTCTAACTTCATAAAACACAGGTGTCACAAACCTGTCTGTGTCCTAGGCACTATGAGTCATTACTTTTATAACATGTCCCAGATTTTTGTTGTCTTCATTTTCCTGTGTCCCTCTTGACACTCTGAAATAAGTCCTTAGTCCCCTTCACTCTATTTACATGATTCTTGCAAAATTAAACCACTGTTTTTGAAAGATATGGCCTGTAGTCTGATTTCCTTTAAAATATTTTTTCTCTATTCTGTGCATTTTTTTTTTTTTTTAATATAGGGCTTCTATATACCCTTATTCTAGTAAAAGTACATTAGTATGTTTCCCTGGACAAAACACCTGAAAATATTATATAAGGTTCTTCAATACAAAAAGAGATGGTACTCAATCCCATATCAGGGCAAATTTGTACTTCTGCATTATAGCATAAAGCTATCCTAAAATGAGCTTATCCCAATTTTGGGTGATTCTTCATGCATACCAGGTTGCATAGTGTCTGCCTTCTTCCTACTACTGGTGAAGAGGGCATGATAAAAATAAAAGCAGTTAGCTAGCACAGAGCACTCCAGACTCTAGCCATCACCGGCTGCCCAGTACAGTAGCATAGCCTGGGGGCTTCATATTTATTCTTGGAAGACTTCACCTTGGTGTAACCCACACAAATGTTTCCTCATCAAATACAAGGACACATAGGCCATACAAATGTTTCTCATCAAATACAAGGATAGATAGAATGCTATTCTGTTCGTTAAACCATTAACAATGATTAGTAAGGAACTTATAAAAAGGAGCTACTGTCCTTGAAGAAGAGAAACATCCTGAAACATAGAAGTTCGTTAAAATTGTTTACCATAAATCAGATTAATTAGATATTAGAGTGTCCTTTGTAGGAACTATTCTAATAGTAAAAATCACACCCACCGCTTCAAAGATCCCTGCCTGAGTAAAGACCCTCACCCTTTGAGCTTGTGCAGAAAAATTAAAACCCACTATAACTTTAAATGAAGACGAGGCACGTTACTAACCAATGAGGCATAGAAGTGATAAGCAACTAATAGTCATTATAGTAAACATGTAATCCTGTAGTCTGAAGTGTATAAATACCTTGAAGTTCTTTTGTGTGGTGTGCTAGCTTTGTGGCATAACCCCCTAGCACTCATCTTTGCACAAATATAGAATAAACTGATATCTCGGATCTGTGTGCAAGACTGGCTTCTGCACACCAGGTAACAAACCCTGTTTGAGGCACAACAATGGGGCAGGTAAAGGAGTTCAATTACAGCACCAGCATACCTTTGCAGTCACCTTCTTCACCAGCTCCCATCACTCTGGGCTAACAGATGAGGGATAAGCCCATGATTTTATAATTATCTGACCCATAAATTTACATGTATAACTGCAACTATATTAATGGACAACCATGTTCATGTGTTGAGGGCAGCTTCTGTGGAAGCTGAAGATGACAGTGTTCAAATGATGTCATCTGTTTTCAAATGAAGTCAGCTGGCCAATGTCACTGCATACAAGGATGTAATGGAAATCTCAGAGGTTTCTCAGAGCATCAACCACCTATCTTCATATTTCATTTGGGCTGCTGGAGCCAAATTCATTGCTGGGTTACCTTGGGTTGCCTTCCATATTCAGCACACAAGGAATGGGAAAGTGTGGCAGAATACATTATTCCCGATTCTACCTGAGTCTCAGACTGGACTGTGTGCCACACAGCCATAACTAATAGAGAAAACACACAGTGTCAGGCTGCTGTAGAGCCTTTCACACACGGCCTTGTATTGCCACCTTCAGACCAAACCAAGACATGCCCTGTCACTCTCTCTAGTATTAAGCAGCCCATCGCACCTTTAGCGGCACTCCAGCCCCAGCCAGAAGCACTCAGCCCCACAGTGAAGGTGAATCCCAACCACAGCTCAACTTCAGACCCAGACTGAACTTTGCTTCCCTACAGTAACGGCAAAGGAAAGCAGAAGGCCACTTGCGATGCTAGGTCATTAAAAGACGTGTCCAAATTTGCAAAGTCCTAAATCAGGTTATTTTATTTTGGAAGGAAGAGCTGTCATGGAATACCCCATCCTGAGTCTGGCTCTGTGGAGATCTTGTGAGTCCTCTTCCACTCCTAAGGTGTCAGGCACTAATATTATGGTACACTGGTTAGTGCAAACTAGTGAAAAATGAGATTAGCATTTTTAGAGGAACCTTAACATGACCTTTTGAGCAGCAATTTTACAACCACAATTATAGACATAATAATTGTGGTGAAACTAATTTGAAGAACAAATGATAGCATTTAAATGCATGATCTACAGATACAATTTGACATAATATACGTTTTTATATGAGCCAGAAGTTTCTAGCAGATGTAAACAACAGAAACCATAAATTAGAGGACAAATTAAACACCTTTTGGTTTTTATCACCCTCATACTCAAGATGAACACTGATGAGGTCAATTCTAGCTATTTATATTTTTGATAAAAAAATAATTATTTTATTAGCATATAGGACCCTATATTCTCGAATTATTGAGGTATCAGCTATATATTTTCTAACCTAGTGCAATCTTTATTAATTATTTCTGAATTTTACTCTGTTCTAAATTCCTCTTCAAAGCAGAAATACTGAAACACCAAATCCTATTAATCTCTCATGCTCTACTGTCTTTGCTCTACCATTTATTCAACCTCCAGCCTCCAATTCAGTATTACTAACATCTTTTATAGAAAGCTTTATAGTTTTAATGTATTTGATTGGCATATGCATGTAAACTAACTGGGATTGGTTGGAGGCAGAGGACCATGGCATTAGCACAATGACGTATTTATCAAATATAACCTCCATATAGTCAAGCTCATCTCGCAAGATACACGTAACAAAAAATAAGATCTGACAAGACTAATTTGACTCTTAGCATAAAGTACTGTTTATACAGTGCAAGACGGCTAAACGTCCATGCTCTCTTATTGCTATAACATGATATATTTTTAGTAATCCAGTAAAATCTGTCTACTTCTGTGTTAACCAGTCTCTGGGGATTTTTTGTTAACACTTTTGGTTTGGTTTGTTGGGGGTTTTAGAGCAAAAATAACCAACAGCCTATCACGGGTTCAGTGACGTTAGACCAGATTTCTTTAAGGCCCAACCTAAGCCTCAAAACGTACTGTTTTGGTGGACAGCTTTCAGCCACAAAGCTCTCGTTTGCGACATACTGTGATCCGTGCAGCTCATGGGAAGACCCCTCAGCTTCCTCCAGTGTTCTGGAGAGCCGATCCTCCAGAGAAATGATCATGTGTGACATTTTAGACCTCAATATCCTCTGTGCATCAGGGTTATGGTAACTTTGGGAACCTGTGTACATAACCTCTAACTACTGCTACTAGTATGAACTTATTAAGTAGTTGGTTCTTTGAAAACTGTAGCAAGTTCCTGTGTCTATATGTATCCACAGCGTCAAGAATAATCAGCAGATTCTCTGAGGGGTTCTTAGTGCTGTCTCAACACGTATTTTTTCACTGATTAGAGACAGGAATTTAAAAGCTGACCTTTGACCAGCAAAAGACTCAGTAAGGAGGTGGCTGGGACGCGCAGTGTCTCCTAGAGCTTGGGACGTGATGGAGAAGTGGAAAGAATGGGAAGTTGTGAGCAACAAGATTAAAAAGCCAGAAATAACAGAAGAGGAATTTTTAAAGGGACTGGCAGAAAGGAGAACATGGAGGACACTCAGGAAGCCCTGTCTGGGGAGGGAAAAGGTGGACAGGCTGTTGTGGTGGAGTCTTAGTGCCCTCCAACTTTCCTTGGCGTTTATCCTGGAGGTATGAAAAGCAATGGTGAAGTGTAGAGCACTGAAAAAAAAAAAAAAAAATCCCTGTTAGCTTATATATACCATATCCCTCAGAGAGATTTGCAGCAAAAAGGCTCAAATGCTTTGGCTGAAATGCTGGCTGTTGTGGGGCAAGGCAACGGATGGTATTTCAAAAAATCTGGGGTAGATATTTTAGGACTACAGCTGGACAGCAGGATACAGTTTTCAGGGGGAACTGTCACAGGGGGGTTCTGCACCAGAGAAAAAAATGCTTGAAATCGCTGAGAAATTTGAAAAACAGTATGAAAAAGCTGGAATCGGCTCAGATTTGCGACAAATAGAATGTACCAGAAGGGACTCAGGGACTATTCCTCCCTAGGGGCAGCCAGACAGGAGCGCTCCGCTCCCCGCCGCAGCCTGCCCAGCTGCTACATTTTCCAGGAGGAGCGGAGGGGAACTTCTAAATCATACGAACACCATCCGCTTCCAAACGCAGGCACCGCAACAGCACTGAGCGCGCCCCGAAGAGGGAGATGTTTTTTGTGAACACGGACGCGACCCGTAGGGCCGCCCCTGCCCCTCACGGGGAAGTGGGGGGGTGTCAGGCAGGCGGCGCTCGCGGCCCCCCCCCCCCCCCCCCACATACATACACTCTCTCTCTTCCTGCCGCCGCCGCCGCCGCCGCCGGGCGAGGCGGGCTGGGCGCGCGTGCGCAGCCGCGGCAGTTGCTGGCGGCAGTGGCAGTTGCTGGCGGCAGTGGCAGTTGCTGGCGGCAGTTGCTGGCGCGCTGAGGCGGGCCGGGCGCTGGAGGCTCCGATGGATTCTCCGCTTCCCTCCCAGCCTGCCCGCCCGGCTTCGCCGGGTAGCACACGACCCCGGGCAGGAGAGGCGGCAGGAGAGGCGGGGGCGGCGGCGGGGCGGCGGCGGCGGCGACATATGTTTTGCGTGTGTGCTTCCCCGCTCCCGAAATACCGCAGACTGCCATGTCCGAGACCTACGGTAGGAACTGGGGGCGGGCGGGGTGGGGGGACCCTCCTCTTCCTCCTCCTCCTGGGGAGCGGGCCCGGGGCCGAGCAGTCGCCTCTTGAGGAGCGGGGCGGCGGCGGTCCGCTGTGGAGGAAGGCGGCGGCGGGCGTGAGGAAGATTTTGTCATCTAGTCCCTTCTTTTTGATGTAACAGCTACTAGAGAATAGCGGCTTGTGTACTTGGTCTTGTGACAAAAATGTGAGTGCATACTAAAATCTAGCTTTTTTTTTTTTCCGTCTTGCAATATTCAGATTTCCTGTTTAAGTTTTTGGTCATAGGAAACGCGGGAACTGGAAAAACCTGTTTGCTACACCAATTTATTGAAAAGGAATGTAAGTATATGAGCACAGTGAGATTTCTTCATTGCTTTGTGCTACAGATGAAGGCTCTGCCTACATGAACATCTATTCTTTGTATGGAAGTTCCTGTAATTCTCCTACTTGTCTATATGAGGATTTTGACTGAGAATTATGTTCAGAACCATGCTATAAGTCTTTATTGCTCACTGTGTTTGCCTCTAAGCACAAGCATGATATTGAGCAGTATTCTCCATTGCTCTCAAATATAGCAGGATATTGATGAAAATAGACTATTTTTTTGTGAGAATTACATCTTGCAGCTACAAGCTTCCCTAGACATACAGTAGAGACTCAGATCTTTTAGAAAAAAATACTGAGCAGATGAAAGAAAGTTGAATTGTTTGAGTAGATTTAGAAACCCTGTAGTCTTTCAACATAGACAATCCATGTTCTTTGTTAAGGACTGTGTTCTATAATAAACACTGGTAGAGACTCCATTGTAGATATTATTTGGAGATTAATAGATGATATAAAAGAAGATTTCCTATTGGGTGGTGCATTTAGCATCATGATTAAACAAAAATAATATGCATTTAGAAACCTTTGTAAAACTAAGATAACTACTATTTTTCTCAACCAAATGGTAATTTGCGTTATCTCCTAAGGATAATAGTGTGTAATCACTGAGGAACATGGCATGATCCTGTGATTGAACTTGAACTGTGGCCTTGCTTCCCATATGGGCAGTTGTATATTGCTGAGAATCTGTGATATCAACAGTGTACATAGAGCAAATATCTTAACTTCAACCTTTAAAGAAGAAGTAGCTCTTGCTTATTTATGGGCAGGACTGTGTCTTTTTGTGTTCTGCTTTTCTGTGAATTTTAATTTTAAATTGCATCAAAGTATTAGAAAACACAGTTGGGAAAAAAGTGTACAAAAGTTATCTCGCCATTTATTAATGTGAACAGGGAATGATTAGATTAAGGCAGGCCTTTCTAGCAGTAATTTTGAATTGAATAACCTGTTCAAAAATTGTAAGAATGTTTATTTCTGCACAGTGGCAATAGACTTCTGAGTGTCACTGAATTTGATGGTTCAGGAAGTAGTTTGTAATTTGAACACTGATGTGTTTTGATTATACCTAAATTGGTTTATGTAAAAAATAATTATTCACTCTATTTTCTAAATAAGTCTGGGTTTTTTTTCTTTTTTTTGTAGTCAAAGACGTCTCAAATGTTACTATAGGAGTGGAATTTGGTTCAAAGATCATAAATGTTGGTGGTAAATATGTAAAATTGCAGATATGGGATACAGCAGGACAAGAAAGATTCAGGTACTGTTTTCAGTCATTTTACTGTTTGTTATTAAATTGTTGGTGTGGGTGTTGGGTATTATTTCTCTCTGCTTGTAAATTTCTTGGTCAGCAGAAGTGTTTGTCTGCCTTCATGTTATTAACTGGGCCAGATCTTCCGACTTGGACATAACAACATAGATCCATTGATTCCAGTAAAGCAGTGCTGCCTTGCAGGACCTGAGGTTCTGCCCTTTCATTAGGTATTTTCTGTGATAGTTAATGTACACGAGTAGAATATGTATGTGGTTAAAATTTTGTTCACTAGGCAAACTCAGAATAGTTTTTTAACTAACCACGTGTGCTTAACTTTGTCTTTAGAAGATCTTCTGTTGATTGGAATAAATTGTAAATTGCTCAATCTGCATGAGAACAATTTCATAGTATTTTATTAGAGGGAAAGAAATCAGTTGTCAGGTTCACTTGGCTAAATACGCTTCCAGAAAGACTGAAATCTCTTAAGTTTCTTAAGGAAAAAGCAATGCACTTGTCAGATTAAAACCACTTTTAATGTTGTCTTTTAATTGTGTCATATCAGAGGCATAGGTGAAACTCAGTAAAGATCTCATGTATTCCTGAGTACATTCACCATCACACGGGACATCAGTTTTTCATATCTTTGGGAGGTGGAGTTTGTGTGGGAAGTTTCTCTGGTTTTAGAGGCAGGGACAGTGGTTAACAAAGGTGAGTGTGGTGGTAGAACCTGAGTAATAGGCAGCAATCCAAGTAATCTGTAGATTTGCCTAGTCACAGATGTATCCAAAGGACTTGTCTAATAGAAGAGTAGGCAAAGCTGGGCAGTGCTGTGTAGTCTCTATTAATGAGATCTCTTCAGTGTGTTGGCCAGATATCCTGGGATTCTGAGGAGTTTGGAAATTGTACTTTCAGAGACTTGTGCAAATTCTGCTCTTTCAAGTTCAGAGTATTCACAGATTTGCAGGTTGTTCTTGTTCTTGTTTTTGTTTTTGTTTTTTTTTCTTCATATTGATTTTTATAATCTATCCAATTCTTTTGTTCTTAAGGCTTGTCACACCTCTGTGTGCTGATCAGGTTTCTTCTTCTCCCTCTACCTTTTGAAGGATGCTTTGCTTTGCTTTCATTGCCTCCTTCTCTTCAACTTAAGGAGTGTTAAATTGTTCAATTAAAACAACTTTGCTCAATCTTTCCTCAATGCTGAGAGTTCAAACATAAGTTAATTATGCTTTTTTTGTGCCAGAGATACCACCATCAGCTTCTAGTTCTATATCAGGCCATACAGTATGATGCTGTGTAGCTTCAGCAGCACACAGGTCATAATGGACTTTGAGAATCCTTGGACAGCTATATTTAGTGAAAGTGCTTTGTCAAAAGTCTAGTTGTAAATAGTCTGCTGCTGCACAGCTGATAATGTCTAAAATATAAATTTTATTTTAAATACGTAAAGTAGAATTCTGTCTCATAACAGAGATTGCATTATATTAGCCATTATATTGAAACAATGAAGATGATATAGAAATGTGCATCTGTAATTTTATTTCAGTTCTGTAACAAAAAATTACTGTAGAGGAGCTGCAGGTGCTTTGCTTGTCTATGATATAACCAGGTAAGAAAGCTAGCAACTCTTTTCCTTATAGACAGTTGGGGTTTTTTGCTTATAGACAATCAGATACAATTAATGCATAATGATTCCTCCCCAAGTACCTAATCCTCTAATGGAGAATGGGCAGGAAGAAAGGAAAATAAGTGTAAAAAGTACTTCTGGTTTTGTGCATATTTAAGTTTTAGAACTTGCTTACATGAGATACTGTGAGTGTCATAAATGTAAACAGTCTCAAAAGGGTTAGACACAAGGGAATTGGCCTACCAGTAGCTGTTTTGATCGTGGTGGGCTACATGCAACCACTGGCCCAGGAAGCCGTGCAATAGCAACTAAAAGCAGACTTAGCCACTTTTAATCAAGGTGGTTCACCCCTATTTGTGGAAACTATGTATTAGTATGCTGATATAACAGGTCATCTTCTGGAGAAGCTAGCTCTACCTACACATTCCATAACTGTAGCCCAAAATTCTGTTCATCTCTGCATCTTTTAACATTTGAGTATTATAGGCAGCCAAGAGAATACCTTACCGTACACATTTCCACACTTTTCCTGGCCGCCACTGACTGATAATTGTCAGATAAGTTTTATGTTGGTTAATGATGTTTGCTAGATTTGTTGCCTTTTTTTTTTTGTCCTGAGTGGACTGTTCTCCTCTGAGCAGTCTTGAAAGTCTTTTTTGGTCTTGGCACAAGTGTAGAATTGAGTGCCTGAACTTTCACAGAAGTAGTAAGTTCTTAAAATCTTACCTGAACTCAAGTATCAGTTGAATTCCATGTTAAACAATAACTCATTGTGTCATTTCAAAATTTCATGTATAAAAGGCTGAAACTAGTGCTTAGAATTTTAGCTTTTCACATTAACAAGGTATTTTATAATTGTGTGTATTTGTATATTGTGGTTGATTTAATTTGCTTTTTAAAAACTTTTCAATAGTTTCATGAAAGAACTCGATACTCTTCCCAGTTCATAGCTGGTATATTGAGATGTATAGGTGACTTGCCTGGCTAGCAGGAATTTGTTGTGTGTTACAAATACAGATTTGCCTTCTGGGTTTTAGTTCAATGATCTGTTCACAAGAAATCAGTATAGTCTAATGAAGGATGTCATTTTCTACATAGCCGGGAAACCTACAATGCGCTTACGAATTGGTTGACGGATGCTAGAATGTTAGCAAGTCAAAATATTGTGATAATACTGTGTGGAAACAAAAAGGATCTTGATGCAGATCGTGAAGTTACTTTTTTAGAAGCGTCCCAGTTTGCACAAGAAAATGGTAAGTAGTACAAAATCTTCATGTAGCATTCAAGGATGCTTAATACTTAAAACAATTTTTTTTTTTGTGCAGTTAGGGAGTACTTTGCCCAGTGTACCTTAAAATATCTACAGAAGAGAGAGTTCTGTCAGTACATGGGCCATAGAGAGAGGACAGTGCCTGCAGTGAAAACTGCATGTACTATTTAAGTCGTCTTACCAGTGATTCTTCCAGTCACAGCTGCTACTCAAAGAATAGCTGCTATGAGGAGATATGTTCCCAAAGGAATGTAATACAACTTCAGGTCTTGCCTTACCTCCAAAGGGCTGAGAAGGAAATGGAGAGCATGATTTCCTGTTTTTTAGCATCTTACAGATTCTATAGATCATAGACAAGGTTGGATGGGGTGCGCCGCAGATGGAAGCAATGAGTTTTACTCATAGGAAACAGAGTTTAGTGTGTGGCATGGATCCCAGAGGACCTTTACCTGGTCTGTAGTGTTCAGAATTTCCAGTGTGAGGACACATTTCTGTGGCAGCTAAAGCCAGTCTCAGTCTGAGCTTCTGTGCTGCAGTCCTGCCATCAGTAAAATCTGGGTTTTTTTTTTATAAATCAATTGCTAGTAGTGTTTTATACCAACTGTGGCTACTGGCTGTCCTTTTGCATATAACTTTCTACTAATGTGAAACCATATCAAGTTCTTTGGTTTCATGTGCTATTTCGTATGCACAGCCCAGGTTATTATCTTTGGATTCCAACTTCTTAGAATTAATATATAAATTTCAGAGGAAGTTTTTTGTGATTTTTCCTGTCAAAAGCTACTTTTCTAGACCATACTATTTGACAATAGTTCTCCTTAAGAAAATTTAAATCTATTGTTCCCAGCTGTCATGCTTTGAATTACTATATCAGATATTCCTGACTTGTTTTGAGATTTTTTTTCTGGTCTCAAATGCAGAGCTGATGTTCTTGGAAACAAGTGCACTAACGGGGGAAAATGTTGAAGAGGCCTTTGTACAGTGTGCAAGAGAAATACTCTATAAAATTGAATTAGGTAAACTGAGATTTATATTCTTTTAATGTGTTTTTTTCCCCTGAAAATTAAGAGTACGTGTGTAACTATCATCATTCAAAGTTCCGTAATAAAATTACCCCAGAGAATCAGAATTTCATCGTGCTAAAATAACCCATTTAGTTTATAGCTGCTTCCCATATGTTTTAATAGGAAAGGACATCCAAGTCAGATCTGTGTATCTAAAAGGGGTGGTGGTGTGAATTATGGATGTTTTTACATGGTGTTTACCTTAAGTATCAGCTCTGAGTGTAGGCTGTGCATTCTGTGGGTTGCTATGTCCCTACAAACATCAAGCCTGACATCAGTTTTAGCAATGCAGACTAAAAACCTAGTATTCAGGGCAGACGTAACTTTTCTGCTTCTCATGCAGCAGGAAATACAGTCAAGAGAATTTAAACAGTAATACTGAAAATTTCAGGGATGTTTCCTAGCAACTGTGTTTCTCAGAAATGACCTTCCTGCCTCTTGGTTGAAACCATTTTTACTTTTGCAGATTTAGAAATATACCAGAAGCTTCTCAGTACAAGTGGGCAGATTTCTATCAGAGACAGGCTCCTAAGTGTTAGGTGGCATTACAGCTAATTTGCATTCCAGTTTTCCTCTCTTACATTCTAGCTGTTCGATCTCTTCAAAGTTTTAAGTATTGGCCAGATCGAAAAGTCTGTTCCAGACACTTATTTTTCAGTGCCAAACACAAATTTTTAGATGAAAAAATGTTTTCTCATGTTTTCTTTGTGCCGACACACATGCATTGAATCATGGAAAAGTTGAGACTGGAAAGAGCCTATGGAGGTCTCTAGTCCAGCCTCCTGTTTAAAGCATGTTCAGGTTCAAAAGGAGAGCAAGTTGCCCAGGGCTTGTCGAGGCACATCCTGAGGTGTTCCAGGAGCGGAGATTCCACAGCCCCTCTGGACACTGTGTCCCAGTGCTAACCCATAGCTGCTATCTACCTAGTTGCTCCCCAGCTTGCACCAGTGCTTGGGCTTGTTCCATTGCTGGTGCAGAGCTCTGCATGTGTAGTTGAGGAATTTCATGAGGTTCCTGCTGGCCTGTTCCTCTAGCTTGGCCAGTGATGCTTTTCTGAAAGGAAGCCCTACCCTTGAGCTATCAACTGGACCCCTCAAGTGGTGTCAACTGCAATGAATCTGAAGAAGTGAACTAAATTATTCAGAGGGATTCTTTGGTTTGTTTCTGTTCTTTCTTTTTTTTTTTTTTAGACTAAATGTTTCTAATCTTAGACAGTCCACGATACAGCCATAAGAACGTTTTTCTGAAGGCACAGAATATGGAGTAGGCAGAAACTGATACCAAAAGTAGGGAAGCTTGAGATAATTTCCTCTGGGGGCAGTGCTTTATGGAACCCTACTGTCAGATTGATCTATTTTTGTTTGGCTTGGTGTCTACAGTACTACTTTCTTTGTATGCCAGTCTCTGAAAGCAGCAGTTTTTAACAGTGTTTGCAGAAAACATTTTGGATGTTTCATTTGTTAGAAGTAGTTAGTGCCAATACATTTCTTGTTGCAGCCTAACTTAGAGACAAACCGCTTTGTCATTATCATAGAATGCCAGGTTGGTAGGGACCTCACGGACCACTTGGTCCAATCTTTCTTGGCAAAACATGCTCTAGACAAGATGCCCCAGCACCGTGTACAGCTGAATCTTAAAGGTGTCCTGATACAGGGCCAAGATAGGAACAGGGGATGTAAGGGTTAACATGAGAATAGCAAGAAGGGGATAATAGCAAGAAGGGGATAACAAAAGAAAATAGTTCAAGGGAAATAGTTTAGATAACGGTTAACAGTTCTGCTTAGTGAACAGACAGTTTGTAAAACACGGTGAGCTCTCTAGGCTTTATCAGTATTGAGCCGGTTGGAACTAGACCCGCGGTTTGGACAACAGCCAGTAAGAGACTGAGTCTGCGCAAAACCTGGGGTCACAGAGCGGACAGGAGGAAGAGGAGCTTGACTTCATCCCCAAAGACCCCCACGCCACCACCAGAAGACACTGCGCAGACTCAACTAGGAGGAGATTATGGAAATGCTAATTATAATACGAAGCGGGGATAGGTGTTGCATATGTATAGGCGTATTGCGAAATATTATGAATATGTAATCATTTGCTCTATAAATCTTAGGTAACAGCACCATACGTGGGGTACACAATAGGAGGAGTTATCCCCTGTGTACCTCAGCGCTGAATAAACATACCTACTTTACAATCTATCATATTGTGGAGTCTATTTCTGCACGTCAGTTTTGGCGAGCCAGGCAGGAGACTCTCTGCTCGACTACGGGATCGACTGCGGGGCGGACTCTCCCAGGCGCGCCCCGAGCACTTTCCTCGGAGGAGCCTCCGCTACCAGCCGCTCACCGTGGGGGGCAGACAAGGACTTCCTGAAGCCGCGGACCAAACGGTATGTTTAAGGATAGGAGCCTGTAAGTCGTACGCGTGGCTGGGGCAGCTGGTAAATCGCACAGAGACGTCTGGCGTGCAGCTAAGCCGGGTAGGTGCACCGAAAAGGCGCGAATTCGTGCGGGTTAGGGGAGTCTAGGGGGCAATTATACCTTGCCACAGACCGATAGAGCGGTCGCTGGCTCCAATCGGGGACCTGTTGGCCGAGAGGGCGGCCACAGGCAAGAGTGATTGAAAAGGCCTTTGTTCTGTTGTGTTTTTTGTTTTTGTTTTTTTTTTTTTTACTCCTGATGAAAGTGTTGTAAGTGTGTGGACGTCCGTGAGATTGTGAGATCGTGAGTGAATGCTGTGTGGTGATTGTGTTAAGTGTGAGCGTTTGGAGTGAGTGTTTTACAAAAACAAGATGGGTAATACTCAGGGAGGGATATTAAAAAAAGAGCCCTCTCGGCTGTATACTCGCCCATTGGCGGGATATTGCAGGGAGCGGAGGTACGGAAAGCAGAAAGACTCTTGTAAAATATTGCAATCAGTGGTGGCCGCTGTATAAGCTGGAGGATGGTGCTAAATGGCCGCTTAATGGAACACTGGACTATAACACTTTGTTACAACTTATGTTGTTTTTTAAGGAGAGAAGGAAAATGGGATGAGGTATCATATGCAGATATGTTTTTCACTTTGCGAAACCACCCAGAGTGGCAAAGGGACTGTGGGTTAGTACCCCCACAGGACCCTATGGTGCTCGCACTTGAACGAGAAAGTAAGGAAAGTAGGGTAAGCTAAAGAGGTGTTGCTCATCATGTAGTATTGGACAGAGATGTACAAAGGTGGATAAGGTGGAAAACTTCAGAAGCTGCGCCCTACGGAAAGTGGGAAGGCTTCAATGAATGTAAAAATAGCAAATGTAACAGAGGACTGACGGGGACCTGGGGGATCTACCCTGGTGGATCCACTGGTTAAACTTAAGCTGGGGAGAGAACAAGAAGAAGTAGAACTTTTGGTAGACACAGGAGCAACGTACTCTGTTTTGAATCAAGCTTTAATACCACTGGGGGACGACTCTGTTATGGTAAAGGGAGCGACCGGCCAATCTGAAAAGGCGTATTTTTGTAAACCTTTAGAGTATAAATTGGGAAAGCAATGGGGAATTCATAAATTCCTTTATATGCCTAACTCCCCAAAAGCTCTCCTGGGGAGGGACTTGCTGGAACAACTGGAAGCAAAAACTGTCTTTGAAAAAAGGGGAAGTCACCTTGGAGGTAAAAGATCAGCAGTACATTCAAGTGCTGAGTCTCACTCTAACTAGTTCTTCGTCAGGAGGAGAAATTAGTGAGGAAATTTTAGACCAAGTATATCCGGGAGTTTGGGCTACCAATGTACCTGGAAGGGCGAAAAACGCTCTACCGATTGAGATCAAGATTAAGGAAGGTCAATGACCGGTGAGAATTAAACAGTATCCTTTAAAAAGGGAGGATAGGGAAGGAATCCGACCGGTAATAGAAAAATTTTTGCAATTAGGGTTACTAGAAGAGTGTGAGTCTGAGTTCAATACCCCTATACTGCCCGTTCGGAAACCTGATGGGTCGTATAGGGTGGTTCAGGACTTACGGGCTGTGAATAAAATAGTTGAAGATCTCCACCCAGTGGTAGCAAACCCATATACCCTGTTAACTGTATTAACACCAGAGTTGATTTGGTTTACTGTCTTAGATTTGAAGGACGCCTTCTTTTGCCTTCCTCTCCATAAAGCCAGCCAAAAGTTGTTTGCATTTGAGTGGGAAAATCCTAAAACTGGTCGAAAGACCCAACTCACCTGGACGGTGTTGCCACAAGGGTTCAAGAATAGCCCTACTCTTTTTGGCAACCAGCTTGCAAAGGACTTGGAATCCTGGGAAGCCCCATCCGAGAAAGGAAAATTATTGCAGTACGTGGACGACATTTTGATCGCTACTGAGACAGAAGAGGACTGTGCAACGTGGACGGTGAGCTTGTTAAATTTTTTGGGACTACGGGGTATCGAGTCTCTAAGAAAAAGCCCAGGTGATACAACGTAAAGTAAACTACCTGGGCTATGAGATCACTGCAGGGCAAAGAACTTTGGGACAGTCCCGTAAGGAGGCCATATGTCAAACCCCAAAACCTCAGACAGTAAAAGAATTAAGAACCTTCTTGGGAATGACGGGGTGGTGCAGGCTATGGATCTATAATTATGGACTGCTTGTTAAGCCCCTGTATGCGCTAACAAACACCGAACAGACGCACCTCGAATGGGATGAGGAGGCTGAGCGAGCCTTCGATTCACTGAAGAAGGTTTTGATGTCGGCCCCAGCTCTAGGACTTCCAGATGTGAGTAAACCGTTTTTTCTCATGAGAAGCAGGGCATTGCCCTGGGAATACTGGCACAAGACCTAGGTCCATATCGACGAGCTGTCGCCTACCTCTCTAAACAACTAGATGCGACTGCAAAAGGGTGGCCTGGGTGTCTGCGAGCGGTGGCTGCCCTGATACTGAACATACAGGAAGCTCGGAAGTTCACTCTGGGCCAGAAAATGAGTGTCTATGTGTCCCATACAGTGTCGGCAGTCCTGGAAGCAAAGGGAGGGCATTGGCTCTCCCCACAAAGATTTCTGAGATACCAAGCTGCACTAGTAGAACAAGATGATGTACAGATAATAGTCACTAATATTATCAACCCAGCTTCTTTCCTCAGTGGTAACATGGGAGAACCAGTGCACCATGACTGCTTGGAAACAATTGAGGCGACATACTCAAGTCGCCCTGACCTAAAAGAAAGCCCCATGAAGGATGAAGAGAGCTGGTTCACGGATGGAAGCAGTTACGTCCTGAACGGTAATCGACATGCGGGGTATGCCGTTACCACCAGTCAAAAGGTAATAGAATCAGGACCTCTGCCTGCAAATACGTCTGCGCAAAAGGCAGAAATAATTGCTTTAACCCGAGCCCTGGAACTAGCTAAGGGTAAGATCATAAACATATACACGGACTCCCAAGTATGCTTTTGGAGTTGTGCATGCACATGGAGCAATCTGGAAAGAAAGGGGACTATTGAACTCCCAAGGGAAAAACATTAAACATGCGGAAGAAATTTTGAAGCTATTGGAAGCTGTTCAATTTCCTGAGAAGGTGGCAATTATGCATATTAAAGCACACCAAAAGGTGAGCTCTGAATTGGAAAAAGGAAACGAGCTGGCGGATAGGGAGGCAAAACGGGCTGCCAAAATAGAGATAAAGACTGAAGGAGCACTTATTCCCGATAGGCAAATTTCCTTAGAAAGTAAACCAGAATATACCAGGGAGGATCAGAAACTTATTGCAGATCTGGAAGGTACATATAACAAGGAAGGGTGGGCTTATACCCCACAGGGGAAGTTAATTATCCCCTCTCATTTACTATGGCATTTTACACGAGAGGAGCATAGAAAGAGACACTGGGGAGCAGAAGCTTTGTATAGTCATTTGATAAAAGAGATTGTAGCCAGGAATTTGTATACCACGGTAAGGCAGGTGACTCGACAATGCGACATCTGCCTCCGGACTAATCCCAAAAACGCCCCCAAACTAGAAATGGGTCAGATTGGGAAGGGCTGAGCCCCTTTGAAATTTTATATGGACAACCATACGGGTACAAAAAGGAATATCCACACAAATTGGAGATGAAATCATGAGCTCCTACATGGTGGCGTTAGGGAAGCAACTCAATAAGATCAGAAAACATGTAATTGGTATTCGAGGTAGAGGGTTGGATGGACCCGTACATGATATACAACCTGGGGACTATGTATATGTTAAGTCTCTTACAGAAAAAACCTTGGAGCCACGTGGGAAGGGCCATTCCAGGTGCTGCTCACGACGTTCACAGCCATCAAGATTAAGGAATACTCGGCCTGGATACATCATACCCGAGTGAAGAAAGCCCCTAAATCTCCATGGAAAGTTACCCAAGTTCAACCAGGAAGATTACGCTTCTCACGATAAGTCTGATAATCATTTTTCCTTTAATGTATAGTCAAAGGTTCAGTGAATGGCCATGGTCCCAGGCCCACATTGGGTATACTGGAAGTATGGGGATAGGCAGCACACACACAACTCTAAATTTGGCTACTACAGTTATACAGGGGATAAATGTGAGCTCAAAAGAAGAATGGAATCACACCTATCAAGGAGTACAACAATTGCAGGGAACATTGGGACAAGAAATTAAAATAGGATGCAGAGCAATTAATGAGTCTACTCACTGGGCAGCAAAACAGTCCCATGTTTGGGAATCCACCTCTTCCCCAGGGAGATTATTCCAATTATGATTAGGGGCACATGGTTGAAATTAGAGAAGAAAATGTTACAGGTTTGCAATTGCCTAAAAGTAAACAGAACTGCAATAGATCTCTCTGTAACTAGAGCAGAATATCGTTATGCATTTTTTATCTAGTGTTGTCAGTTAGATTGGAATGTATAATTTGCATGTGATCTATCTTCTTGTGACCAT
Organism: Tyto alba; assembly: GCF_018691265.1. Taxonomy (NCBI): domain Eukaryota; kingdom Metazoa; phylum Chordata; class Aves; order Strigiformes; family Tytonidae; genus Tyto; species Tyto alba. The sequence goes on along the minus strand of NW_024881323.1, from coordinate 25,843,219 downwards.
TTTGTTTCTCATCAGGAGAACTGGATCCAGAAGGAATGGGTTCAGGTATTCAGTATGGAGATGTTGCTTTGAGACAGCTGAGATCACTACATAGAGCACAAGCACAAAGTGCTCAACAATGTGGGTGTTAAACAAAACACAAAATCCCAAATACTTTAGACACAGAAGGTAAGGTTACAAAAATCTCAGGTTGTTGGGTAAATTACCATATTTCATAAATGTGCTGTGTCAAGTGCTTGGCTTTTTCACAGTTAGCCTGTAAAGTAACATAGAATCTAGTGAAATAATGCACAGTAGAATGGATTATTGTTTTATACTTTGATTTTTCTTCTGCCACCTGCCCACTAAAGCAAGACTAGTGCTCTTACTGAACTATTTCTAGATCTTTGCTTACTCAGAGTAACGCTGTGGAAAACACTTTAGAATTCTGTATTCCTGGAATGCATTATAGCCCTAATAGTTATCTAATGCACTATAGAGAAGGTGAATTACTTCTGTTGTATTGTGGACAAATATTACTAGAATTGAGAATTCACAAAATATATGGTGCAATATCTTGTCCAAAGCTATTATATAGTCTTTTCTGAAAATACCAAGTTTAAAGACTGAGACTTGAAATTAAAGGTAATACTGGATTTCAAACTTCAACTGTTTACTTTTTTTCCTACATAAAAGCAGCTTAACGTTGTTCTGATTCCTGTCTGCTATGAGCAGAAATGTAAACAAGAGAATAGTAGTATTTGTTGTTTAAGCAGACCTAAAGTAGCTCTTCTAGGGCTGTTGCAGCCCATCGAACGATGCAGTCTCCTAAAAGTCTTCCAAAGACACTCTTCAGAGCAAGTGAGGAACAGATCTTTCCCTCTAGTAAAGTGGTAAGGGAAGAGACATAAGTCACGTGACCTAATCTGAAGAACAGCTTGGTGGTTAGTCTTTCTCAAACAGTTGTCCTTAAGACACCTCTCCATGGATTTTACTTAACTCTTTGTAGTATGTAAGTGGTTCATGGGGACAGCCCTTTCCCCCTGTGTAGTTAATTATTTTGTTATAATTAATCCTTATTTCTCTATTATGAGGACGGTGATATCAAATTAAACAAGTACTGCAGGCATAGTTACTGCATCACTTTTACTGTATTCATTTTTTTATCAATTTGAGCAGAAGCTTTACAGGATGTTAAATAAGGCAGCATACAAGTCTGCATTCTCATATATTGTTCTGTATCTGTATAGCTCCCAGTTAAAGCTCAGAATTTTAAATAATGGATAGGAATCCTCGAACTGCTTTCCTCCCTTACTTTCATCCTATAAAATATCATCCTTCAATAAGAGACTGCTGGAAAGGGCATTAATTTAGTTCGGCTTTGGTACAGCGCTACAGGAGTGAATATTACTGATCTGATTTCAGGAATTGAGTTTTCACATTGATCAGATGTAGATAATTGATGGAGTTCTTGTGTATTTTACAGCTGTCCTTACAAATGGTGTTTGAAGAAATGGAAAAGCTTGAAGGCTATGCAGTTTTTAAAAATGTCTTTCCACTATCTACAAACAGAGCAAACCACTGCTGTCAGAAAGGTGGCCCGTGTGGTGTGGGGCAGGAGTGTCCACATGACACACAAGCCTGCAAAGTGAACTTGATGATTTGGTGGACAATGTTAAGACTCATACCTGTATGTAAACATTTTCCATTACCTGTTTTTGTTCTTTCGCCTCTAGTTTAAAGCATTGCTATATACTGTAAATAATGTAACAGTAAATTTACAAAGCATGGTATACTTACGTATGCTGATAGAATGTTGCACTACAAGCAGTTTAATATTTTATTTTTTTATCATATAAACAAATTTAACGGAGGTAGGCTTTGTCATGTTTGTTTGCTGCACAATAGTTTATGACCTGAATTATAAAACCACTGGCACTGTCAGTGAAGGGTGGTTGGTTTATTTTTTTCCTACTTAGTTTGCCACATTCTAACAAGCTGTTGACATGACTGATTCTCAACATATGGTTAGGACCCATACTTACGTTTATTAATATGTCAAGCTGAAAAGGTAATTTTTATTGATGTTCACATATCCTGTTTTATCACAGTTCTTAAATAGCTTTTGAAGTTCTTTTATTAAACTTTATTAAGTCTGTCAAATGGCTGTTGACTTTTTTTTTTTTCCCCTTGGTCCTGATGTTTTGTGTAGCACTGGCATCATGAAGGTAGATTGTATATGTGAACAGAACTGTGCATTTTTGCGTATGTTGTAATTCTAGGGCAGGGGCACGGGCTTATGGAGAATTACCACAGTAGGAGCTCTCCTAACCTCCTACCACACCGAGCAATCAGCTGTGGAAATATTATCTCTGTTGAAGCCTACGTAGTGAGGTACAAACTGAACCCAAAGGGTGATTCTAAAGTATCCTGAATGTATGAAATTTAAAATACTCATTTCTTTCTCTTAAAACTTTCATGAAGTACAATTAAGAACTTGAATTTTAAAATTAGACTTTAAAATTAGGAACTTAATAGGCTGTCTTGCTGGAGCTCTACCCTTGAATTTCATGGAAGTGCCCTATGTGTAATGCTGGCCACAGTGCTCCCAGGAGACTGATGTCATGGAAGGGAAAAAACAAGTGTACTACTTCAGTAGTTTGTTCTTCCTGTGAAACTCATCAAGGGAAGTTTTGGCCTTGGTACTGAGTTTTTTTTTTTTCCTGTGTTAAAACACACAATTCAGACTTTCTTTCCTGACCTCTTTTTTTATTGTGGGGAGGAGGCATGGGGCAAGAGATTAGGAAACCTGTTCTCATTCCTCAGCTGGAGACAGAAGAGGAGAAGACTTGCAGAGGGTCCAAGAGGGAGGACAGAACCGCAAGTATTGTGTATCATTTTTAGTGTGACATGACAACTGATCAGGTAAGAGACCCGTGGCTTTTCCTTTGTCAGGTAAGGAGCTGCAGCACTAAGCTCGTGTTTCTGGAAGTAGCTGAATTCAACCAGTTCAGGGGGGCAATTTCATGTGCACTGATAGAAATCAGTAGTGACATTTTTACTTAGTTACTTGTATAACTAGAAATGGGATGTGTCCTTGAAAGTGCAAAATAATTAATTTGATCAGAATTCAGTATTGAAATTCCAAGGTTAAACATGCTTTATTATTTTCTGTATATGAGTCTTTTCTATTTAGGTGTTTCTTGTCAAATGAATGTTTAAAAACTAAACCAGAAAACTTAACTGATACTGTAATTTAGAGGGCAATTAAAGCACAAGAGTGAAGCAAGAATGCTACACAGAGGTATGCCACCTTTCATGGAGTTAGAATTGTGTTTAAAACTATTCCCTTTGTCCTGACATTTTTGGCTCAAATGGATGCTTACCTGAAAACTATATGCCTTAGATCATCTCTGAATTGAAAGGAATTAAGTTTGCTTTATACTTGAAAAGCCTAGGTTTAGTTCTAGAAAGGCTGTTGGGTCCAAAGACCTTTATGTTATGAGTCTCTCAAGTATCCTGTTATATTTAGGGTTGGATTTGTTACATAACTGATAACAATTACGCCCAAGGAGTATTCACTTGTATGGTAAGAGCGTAAGTATTTTTGAAGCAGCTTAACTGTGCATTTACAATAATGTCAAAGAACTCCAAAGAAACTTACCTGTCTTAATCCTTACTCAACTTGCTTTGGCTTCTAGTACTCAGAACATTACCAAAAGCAAGTACTCTGCAGTAGATGGTGGATGTAGTTGTTCTCCACCAGTCCAAAGGGCATATTATTAACTGGGATGTGTTGTGTTTCTGCCAGGGTTGGGGAGGCTTTTGGTTCTGAAACCCCAGATTGTGGAATGCTGTGAAAAGATGAGGTAGTGGGTAGGCTGTCCCTGCCCTTACCACAGTCATTAGACTGTGTTTCTTGGTACACAGACAAAAGTGAAAGCTGAGGATGTACTTACCAGCTGGGACATAGCACAAGTAAAGCTAAAGGTGTCCCCTGTCACTTAAAATGGTTGAAATGGTGTTGGCTGTTGGATCAAAACTTCTTTCCATAAGTATAGTGACAGTTGAAAGGAGCTGGGGGACTGTTACTTAACTCGGTTGCTTTTAAATAAAAATTTTAGGGGATTGATAGGGATTCATGTACTTCTTCCTGTCCTTTTCCCTTTATGTACAAGACTGGCCTCTTTTGTATACTCTGTTCTTATGTTCATTTTGGTCAACTGTCTGTGGTTAAGAAGCTGTAAGCACAGTTTTATTCTTTCTGTAACCATATTAAGCTATCCCCTTCCTACCTGGAACGAAAGAATAGCGTTGCTGTAATGTGTTTGGACATGTTTTTACCTTTTTTTTTTTTTTATTGTATACTCTTACTGTATACACATTAACCAGGTTAATGTGCTTGTTTTGTAGAATCACAACCTTTTATGCTGCATATCTTACATTTAAAAACAAAAAACTTTCTAAAATGGCAACTCCTGAGGAGAATATTGTTGGAAGCAATAGCTCTCACCAGTGCAAACTATATTGTTTACTTTCTTCTCTGAGGGTTTTTTATTTCTAAAAATACCATGCCAATAGCAGCCCTGGAGTAGATTTTAAGCTTTAGCATTAGAGTTCACACAGCAAACCAAATCTAGCTCACCTAAACAGTAAATAAGTGATAAATAGGTTAAATTATGTATGTTTTCAGTGTAAAGTTCTTACTTTACCAAAGCAAGATGGCTTAGAGTTTTACATGAAATAATACCAGGTACCTATATCCTAGTGTAAGAAACTATGAACTAGGGTATTGTTTATTGAAATGTATGTTAAGCTCAATGTAAAGGTTAGGCGGCAAAAGACAGAAAACCGCTTATGCAAACAGCTGCCAGACACCTCTTGTGTGAGACAAGATAACCGCAATTGCTTACACAAACCAGATAGATACCGCTTGTGCAAGCAGAAGGGGTACTGATCAAAGACAACCACGGATGTAAAAATGTATAAAAAGGAACTGTTTGAACTGATCAGTGCGGCAGTTGGCGGAGCGCAGACTCCCCTGCCGTCCAGCGCTGTCTTTGCTCATATTCTACTTGCTATAATTAATAAAATTATAATTGGATTATGATCCATTGTGGTCTCAATTTATAACACAATCATCCAAGGGAATCAGTTGCATCAGCAACAAGCACGAGGTGGCTGGCACTTTGTATCTGGCTACGACTGCACTTAAAACAGTATGAAGTATCACAAAAGGTTCCGCATACACAGTAGCTTCTGGGCACATTTTTGCCTGTTCCCAGGCCAAAAACAGCAATATAGAAATCTTCTTCACAACAGCTATCTTTGCCCCAGCCTTGGGTCTACAGATGGGGTACTTGTGGGCAAACTTGCTATGAAAAAATTCACCTTTGATTGGACTCAGCACCGATGAGAAGCTTTCAGATGCTGTAAGCATCTCACCCCGGGAGGTATTAACAGGACATATTTGGAACAGAAGTTAAACACAACTGCTTATAGTAGCAGCTCCTTGACTCCTTGCTGATTCTCTGAATCCTGGAAACATTGTTAAAAGAACATACTTGCCTATTCCTGCAGCAATGACAGGCAACACCAAGTCATACGTATATAGCAAATAAGACAGCATCAAAAGTCTACATAGCTTCGGTGACTGGGCAGTAGAACAACTGGATGCTCCTGAATGGCGTGTTGCAACTGAAAAAACAAAAAACAAACAGCAAGAACAATATTGTTCCAATATTTACAGACTGACTGTTGAAATTTGCAAATACAGAACTTCACAGGGCTTAAGGCAAACAGAAGCTGATTTGTTCAGGGGTGGTTTCTCTGACCACATACTCCATACCTTTTTCAAAATGGAACCATAGGAAATTTGCAGCAGTTGTTTCCAGACTAGCAACTTGTGGTTCACAAGCATCACAGGACTCAAAAGCCAGGGCCACCCCATTACATGATAGTCTAACTCAAATCCCTTTTGATGGGGATGGGAAACCCAATAAAGGCTCTCAGGGCTGACTTTGCTGTCTTCCAGGGAATGTGCTGCACCCGTCAGAACAGCTGCATTCTACAGTGAAACAGGGAGACAACAGCTCCCTAGCAAACTGAGGCAAACTTAAAGCATCTCCTGCCTCAGAGGTGCACAATGTTTCACCACTCTTAGCTGTATGAATGTTTTGCAGAACAACCAACCCAGTCAGTCACATAACATTAGGTTTTCACCTCCAATTCAGCTAAATGCATTATTAAATGTATAGTGTCAGATAGAAAAACTCTCAGTGGCTGATCTAACAGAATTGCTGACACACGGTATTCCTCACCATAGGAAGCATTTGGAAAATGTACAAAGTCCTGCTGACTGTTTGCCTCTAAAATACTTATGTATAATTTTTTCTCCTACACTTATTAAGAAATGCAATAATAAACAGAAGTGCAGTCTTTTTTTTCAAAAGATATTTTTCATATTTGTTACCTGGAGTGAAGATTAGAGTCATTGGCCAAGTGACTGGTATGAAAATATAACTTTTTTTTTCCCCACCAGTACTCACTCTCTGCATTCCTTCTTCATTCACACAAACTCTCTGGAAAAGCTGTTTAAATATTTTGCTCAACGTAAACGCAAAAAATCTGACAGCTCCTAATTGCATACTGTGGCCCATCTCATCCAAGATTTCCATGGCTTCTTCTTGAATAATATCGGGTGATTCTCCCATCTCTCTTGCTAACTATAGAGAAACAAAACAAAATAGCAGTCAGATGGTTTTCCCTTCTCTTTACCCATGCACACCATTCTATGTGCCATAACAATTAAGGCAGAGCTATTGCAATAGTCAGCAAGATTTTACTTTATGTGATAGGTATGTATCTAATCATAGAGAATCTCTTCAGTTTCAGACAACAAGAGAAAGACAAGCTAGAGCTGTTCAAAATCAAGAATGAGCTTAGGTGCCAATGGCAGGGAGAGAGTGTGCAACAATCCGCACACACCCCCCCCCCCCCCGCCAAAAACTATCTGAATGTTTTCCCTTGTAACATCTTCAGAGGAGATTTAAGTTCAAATAACATTTCCTGTATCATTGATCTGAAGAAGGCCGTCTGCAATTTTGACTAGTAAAATGAAACTTACGTTTGCAGAGATATTCACAATAAATCTCTGAAGTGCACTTGCATTAGATTTTAAGATTTGGCTGAAGAACCTTAGCCCTATCATGCTTCAATTTCTTTGTAATGTATTACTTTGGCAATGGCTAGCTGAAACGCATGCAAAGCACTGTTTCTACCAACTTTGCATCTCAATGATCTTTTTCCTGTTGCTATGCGCATTCGCTTTAGATGTTTCTTAAAAAACAGATTTAAACAATGGTCATCATTCCTATTTGATCCATTGAAGCTAGAAATACTTAATTGAAAAGTTAACTGTTACAAAATGACTAACATGCCTTGTACTGAACACAGAAGAGGAAAGAGGAGGAATGGCAGAAGAAAAAAAAAAGCAGCAGTTCAGAAAAAAACATCACACCAATTTCTTTCTGTCAAATCCTATGTAAAATACTTATTTTCAGTAAATGTTTTAGTGTTTCTGAAGTTGAAAGATTCATTTTTTTAAATTTCATATTACTTTGCAATTCATGATGGCAACAGCACTACTTGGTAGGACATGGTTTAATTTGTCACATCGTAACAGGTTTTGATATATCATGGGTAACATTGACCATTAAAAAAAAAAAAGAGAAAAATGTTATGGTAGCCACTCACTCAGGACTAATCAAGACATCTTATATAGTTCTACTGACCTGGAATTATTTTTCATGAATACTGAAAATAGTTACTCTGATAACTAACACACACTCTTATTTCAACACAATGTAAAATATGAGCCAGTTTGACTATAAAGTATTTTATTCATTACAAAGTAGTAGCTGCCCTTCATTTTAAAGCAAAAATACGGTTACATCTTAGACAATGTTTCTAACTCAAAGAATTCTCTGTGAAATTTAATGCTCATTTTAGAGAAAGTAGCATTTATAACTGATTCATAAATACATCATTAGCCTATAAAATTCCTACAAGACATCTTCAAAGCACAAAAAGTCTACTAAGAAGGAGAGTGCTTCCATCTTTCACAATCCTGATCTGTAGTGAGGACTATGGAGGAGAGGGAAAAAAAAAAACAGTCAAACACATATGCACATTAAGTAAGTTAGATGGTGAAGTGTCATATATGCAAAATCAAAACATGATTTAATGAATGAGCTATCTAACAGCTTTAGTGGTAACTCCATGGTAAATCAGTATCTGTTTATCTGTTTTTGCTGCCAAAAGAGTATGGCTCTCGACTTACTGATTTATTGGACCATCTTTCTAAACTTCAGCTATCATGTTTGACAAGGTCAGCAATAATCTTTTTTTCCCTGCTGTCACACAAAGCTTGGCTGTGTTCAAAGTACCTCATCTTACAGCTCAATGTCCAGACTCACCTGCTTGATAACATATTGAACTTGCTCTGACTGGAGAACAGCATTTTTAATAGCATTTGGCTTGCAAGGTGAAAGTCCCTTGTAGATCACAGGAGTGTAACATTTCATTGTATCTCAAGTTGCTGGACAATCGCCTTTCCTCCAAGATATCTTCAAACTCATCTCTTTTCTTTGACATGAGCTCCTTCTGCTGGGAACACACAAATAAAGAATGAGACACTGTCTCGAGCCATTCAGTGGTCTGCTTGGCTACAGTACCAAAATAACGGCATGCAATAGTTTTGCAATGTTTGGGGTTTTTTTTTAGCTTTCTATAGTGTCTGCATTCCACACCCTGAATGCATGAACAAAATATTACCTGTGTAGAACAATGCTACAGAAAGAAACTAAAAAGAAAAGGAAAAAACAAAACAAAACAAAACAAACAACAAAAAACCCCAACCCTTTGAAATCACAAAGATCCCCAAATCACCCTATGCCACGTTACTTAATTCTGCCCAAGAGGAAGAAGTTGAGAGAACACCTGGGCTTTGAAAGCTAAAGTGCCTTGCCTCAAGCCTCTCTATGATTAATAGGTATTAACTAAACCACCTTTGATTCCAACTCTCATAGCTGCATGAAGACAACGCCATAATGACATTATAAAAACACAATCATCAACACAAAAAAATAATCCCTGTTACTTCCAGTTGCATCCGGCACTGTAGTGATTTGTGCTGGCTTTCACCAGGCTTGGACATAAGGTACATAAACCACAGTCAGACAGGAACAAAAAAACAAAAACAAAACAATTATCAGCCATGTGAAGATAAAAATGTTATATGCTGCACACGTAGGTAAAAGAGAGCACAGCCTCTGAGTAACCAACACCACTGCTAGGCAGGAAAACAAACAGGTACATCAAGAACTAATTGGGGATTGTAAGAAACTATGAACTAAGGGTATTGTTTATTGAAATTTATGTTAAGCTCAATGTAAAGGTTAGGCGGCAAAAGACAAAAAAACTGCTTATGCAAATAGCTGCCAGACACGCTTGTGTGAGACAAGATAACCTGTGAGACAAGATGACGCGTGAGATAAGATAACCGCAATTGCTTACACAAACCAGATACTTGTGCAAGCAGAAGGGGTACTGATCAAAGACAACCACGATGTAAAAATGTATAAAAAGGAACTGTTTGAACTGATCAGTACGGCAGTTGGCGGAGCGCAGACTCCCCTGCCGTCCAGCGCTGTCTTTGCTCATATTCTACTTGCTATAATTAATAAAATTATAATTGGATTATGATCCATTGTGGTCTCAATTTATAACAATTTTGGTGCCGTGACTCGGATAAGGAACGGTGGGCTTCTGTCCTCCGGGGAGGCGCCCCGCGGCAATCCGCGGCCCCGCGACTGATAGCCCACCCCATCCTTACCGACGAACCTAAATTCTAGAATAATGAGCAAAGGAGAAACCGGTAAAATCCCATAAAAATTCTGTGCACGGGAGTCCGGACGAAGACGCAGGACGCGTAAGTATATTGCGATTTGTTCGCGGGTTTACCGTTCGGGCGGGATTGGGTTTCCTGGATTATAGCGAATGAGAGGTTCGATATACTGAACCAAGCGAGTGCGGACCCTTAAGTACTGCGTTTCCCATCTCCCGCGAGGGACTGGGCCAGGAACAAGGGGAGCAAGTGAGTGTGTGTTTGTGGATAATCCAGAAGATGGGGGCGAAGGGCAGCAAGCCTTCGACTCCCATGGGAAGGGTACCCACTGTACCTAAGAATACCCCTCTGGCATATATCTTAGACAATTGGAGATATTTCCCTGGAACACTAGGGAAAGATAAGCAGAAAATGATAGAATATTGTACTAAGATATGGGGAGGGAAGAAGATTTCTAAAAATGTCTTTTGGCCAGTCTGCGGGTCAGAAGAAGATTGGATAAAGGCAACAATTAAATCTCTGGGTTAATAAAAAAACCCCTTAACCCAGAAGAAAGTCAGTATGCGGAGTGTGGCTAAAAAGACGGGAGCTAGACTTTACCCGCTGAATGAAATAAAACTAAACAAAAGAAAAAGAAGGAAGGTTAGACGAAACCCTTCTAACCCCCCCTCCTTACATTTCCCCTCCTGCTCCCACAGCCCCTCCAGAGGTCCCCAGAGCGCCCACTCCCCCACCGGAGTCGGAACAAGAGTCTCCCCCTCCTCCTAGACGTGTAACTAGAAGCCAAAAAGGGGCAGCTCAGATGTACCCCCTAAGGGAAATACCCATGGGGGGACCTCAACCCGTGATCGGATATATTTCCGTACCCCTAAACTCGGCTGACCTACGAGATTTTAAAAGAACCGAGATGGGAAACTTAATTGAGGACCCACTCGGAGTGGCAGAAAGATTAAATCAATTTTTGGACCAAACCTTTATACTTGGGATGAGATGCAATCTATCCTTGGTCAATTATTTACTACCGAGGAAAGAGATATGATTAGACGAGCAGGAATGAGACTGTGGGATGCTCAACATGCCCAGGGACCTCAAGCGGATATTAAATGGCCACTCCAAAGACCTAATGGGATAATCAGGATCCGGTGCATAGAACTCATATGCAGGACCTGAGAACTATAGTAATTCAGGGAATTAGAGAAGCAGTACCCTGTGGCCAGAATATTAATAAAGCATTTAATGAAATGCAAAAGAAAGATGAGAGCCCTACTGAGTGGCTGGAACGACTGAGGAAAGCCCTTCAGCTGTATTCTGGGGTAAATCCAGACGACCCTTTAGGGCAAGCACTCCTCAAAACTCAGTTTGTGGCAAAATCATGGGAAGATATCAGAAAGAAGATTGAAAAGTTAGAAGACTGGCAGAATAGAGGGTTGGATGAATTATTGAGAGAAGCTCAGAAAGTCTATGTGTGAGAGAGAGAAGAGAGCAGCAAGCGACAAGTAAAAATGATGGTAGCAGCGGTCAGAGAGGATCGTAAAGGACGAACTGGTGAACACAGATCTGCTGGAACGAAACAAGGGAACGTAGTAGTAAAGAAGGAACAGAGATGTTGTTTTTACTGTGGAAAGAAGGGACATATAAAGAAGAATTGCAGAGAAAGGATCAGGGATGAGGAAATATTGAAAACGGAATAGGAGAGCCAGGGGCTCTATATCTTAGGGGACCGGAGTCATCATGAGCCCTTGATAAAATTAAAAATAGGTCCCCATAAACAAGAGTTCACCTTTTTAGTAGACACTGGGGCTGAAAAATCGACTATTAAACAAATACCTGAGGGATGTAAAATTTCCCCGGAAAAAGTACAAGTAATTGGGGCAAAAGGAGAACCATTTAAAGTAAACAAAATCAAAAATGTGGTATTCGAAACTGAAAATAAATTTGGAATGGGTGAACTCTTGCTCGTCCCTGAAGCAGAATTTAATCTGCTAGGACGAGATTTAATTGTTGAATTACAATTAGAAATTAAAGTGAAAAATCAAGAGCTAACAGTGTCTACTTATCCTTTGACCGTGGATGAGCAAAAACAAATTAACCCCGATGTCTGGTACTCTCCGGACACAATTAGTAGACTGGAAATCCCACCGATTAAAATCCAAGTTTCTGAACCCCACATACCTGTGAGGGTAAAGCAATATCCCATTTCCCTAGACGGACGGAGAGGATTAAAACCAGAAATTGATCGATTATTAGCACAAGGAATCTTAGAGCCTTGTATGTCACCCTTTAACACCCCCATTCTGCCTGTAAAGAAACCAAATGGGAAATATCGGCTCGTACATGATTTAAGGGAAATCGTTTAAGGGAGCACGGGGCGGCTAGGGTTAATCCCTTGCGGGGAAGTCCCAGCGGCAGGAATTCAAGGGGGGATGGGATTTGTGGATGTGCCGCTCACTAATGTAGAAGTGAGGGCGTATAAGAATGAATTTAGGAGGTTATTAGAGGACCCTGTGGGGCTGTCAGAGAAGACTGATCAATTTTTGGGACCCAGTATATATATACATGGGAGGAGATGCAGTCGATTACGGGAATTTTTTTCTCTCCTGAAGAAAGACAGATGATCAGAACGGTTGGAATGTGGATATGGGAGAGAGAAAATCAGCAGGGGATACCCGGGGAAAGGAAACTCCCTGTAACCCCTCTGCAGTGGAATCAGAATGAACAAGAGCGGAGGAGAGATATGAGTGACTCTAGGTCATTATAATAAGAGTCTGGAGGAACTCCTGAGAGAAGCACAGAAAGTAGATATTAGGAAGGATGAAGAAGAGGCTAAAACTAAAGCTAAAACTATGATAACTGCACAAGAAGCTGTTAGAAACAAACACAAGGAATCTCAGACAGGAAATCAAATTTGAAACAGGCAAGGGAATGAAAGGGAAGGCGGAACCAAGAGGCACCACTGGCTAGGGAAATCACAAGGGAATGTTTTCATTGTGGGAAGGGGGGGCATTATAAACAAGAATGCCCCCAGAGAATACGGGACCTGTTGGTGTTTGAAGTAACCCAACAGGATGAGGGTGGTAATCACTAGGGGTGTCAGGGACTCTACCTCCTGGGGGATATACCAACAGAAGAGCCCTTGATAAATTTGAAATTAAGACCCCAGGAGGAAGATTATGTAAAAGATACAACTTGGGCTGTAGGGGCTAAAGGTGAAGGGGTTTTGGTCCCAGTTATAAAGAATGTGTTAATACAAGGGGAAGATCAATATGCTGTTAATGATTTGTTGTTAATGCCAGGGGTAGGATGTAATTTGCTAGGTAGAGATTTACAAGTGCAATTAGGAATAGGTGTGGTGCTGGGTGAAGGAAAACTAGTGGTTAAATTACTAGAATTATGGGAGGAGAATCGGGGAGGATATTTAGGAACCAGAGCATAACTGTTTGGATTTTATAAATTATCAAACGAAAATAAGAGAAGATCTGTTAAATAAACCTTTGCCCTATAGAGAAAAACTATTTATTGATGGGTCCTCTCGATGCCTAGAAGGAAAAATATTGGGTTATGTAATTATCGAGAGGCAGAAGATGGAAGTGTTTGAAAAGGGGAAATTACCTGCTGGGTGGTCAGCACAAGTCTGTGAACTCTATGCCCTAAAACAGACATTGGTATATTTGAGAGATAAGGAAGGGACAGTGTACACAGACTCAAAGTATGCATTTGGAGTGGTCCACACATTTGGAAAAATATGGGAAGAAAGAGGGCTTATAAATACAAAAGGGAAGGAGCTAGTACACGAGCGGCTGATCAGAGAAGTTTTAGAAGCCCTGAAGCTCCCCACAGAAATTGCAATTGTGCATGTGAAAGGACATCAGAGGGGAGCATCAATGGAAATAAGGGGGAATAATTTAGCAGATTAAGTAGCCAGAGAAGCAGCTACAGAATCATCATTGGTAGTTTTATTGGTAATAATACCAGGGGATTATGAGAATTTAGCCCCAAATTTCACAGAACAAGAAAAGGATATACTTAAAAATAAGGGGGGAAAAGATTCAGAAGGAAAATGGACTTTAGCAGATGGAAGGCAGATGTTAAACAAAACAAGATCATGAGAAATTCTGTCATTAATACATTAGAAAATACATTGGGGAACGCAATCACTTTGTGATCATTTCCTTAGACAATATGGGTGTATAGGAATATATATAGGGCTAAACAACTAGTTGATCGATGTTTGATTTGTTAAAAAGTGAACAAAAAGGTAATGAAAAAAAAAAAAAAAAAGGTGGCTGGGGAACAGGAGCTAGCCATACAAAGCCTCCAGGTAGACTTAACAGAGCTACCTTAAATACAAGGTGAAGTATTTGTTGGTATTAGTGGCTCACTTAACTCATTGGGTGGAAGCAATCCCCCACACCAAGGGCAATGGCAAGCATGGTATCCAAGGTGTTACTGGAAAACATTATCCCCAGATATGGATTAATAGAAAGAATAGACTTGGGCGGAGGAACACATTTCATTTTAAAAAATTATACAACAGCTATCTGAAGCCTTAGGGATCGAATGGGCATGGCACACCCCATGGCATCCTCGGAGTTCTGGAAGAGGAGAAAGAATGAATCAAACTTCAAAACAAACCTTGACTAAGTTAATGATTGAGACTCAGATGTCTTGGATTAAATGCCTGCCGTTGGCCTTATTAAGGATCAATACTCAGCCACGAACAGACCTGGGAATTTCTCCCTATGAAATGATGTTTGGATTACTATGTATGAGTAATGACAGGGATATTGTCATCCCTGAAGTAGGAGATCAGTATGTAAGAAAGTATGTAATAAGAATTGGTAACACTTTAATGAAACTAAGAAAGAAAGGACTTCTGCCTCAAATACCACCATTGGCTTTTAATATCCACAATGTAAAACCAGGTGATTGGGTATTGATAAAAGTGTGGAAAGATTAATCATTAACTCCCGAGTGGGAAGGTCCATTTCAGGTGCTGCTGACCACCGAGACAGCGATCCGAACAAAAGAAAAGGGGTGGACTCTTGCCTCCTGAGGAAAAGGACCGGTGGAAAAGCCTCAGGAGTGGACTGTGGTACCATCAACTGACCAACTACAAGTCACCCTCAAAGGACTAAGTAAATTCATCAGGAGGGGATTGAATGACTCTTAACCAGTGGTTTGACTGGGTTTTTAACTGGGTTCAGAGGTAACACTGTGAAAATTTACTTATTCATTTACTTACTTGCTGTATAAGGAAACAAAAACAAAAAAACAGACAAAACCAAACAAAAAAAACTGTCAGGGAAAAGCTGGCGTTTACCGAGCATTAACTGACAGACAGTTAGAGTGTGTAAGATTATGAGCATTTTGGAGTCAATTAGGCATTGCTAGAAAATCAACCTAATTGGGTAATACCTTGTCTCGAGTGTATGTATGGATGTCATGAAGCGTGGGTTTTGTGTGAATGTGAAATGTGTTACCGGATGTGGTATTTCTTGCAGATGGAGAAAATTGTCTTATAACTGTATAGGGAAGGGGCATGAACTGTAACCTTGATTTACGGGGAAAAAGAGGTTAGTCCCCAGAATTTGTGATGTCCCTGAGAGTTGATGGGAGGACACTATCGGAAAGTGCCAAAATTTTGCTTTGCTTAGAAACAAAGGAAGTGGCTACAAAGGAGCTGCACTTGAATTGACTAACTCTTAACACACGGATTTGTTAAACAGTAGAGGGCAAGACCGGGTTAACCTCTGTGCTCGCCACCAAGAAGACCTTTTTCTCAGCTGTGGGCTGCAACCCCATAGGCATGAGAGGTGGGAGTATATGTTATACCGGACCTCTGCTAATCATCCTGGTATGGTTTGCTTTAATAGTGGCAAATTTGTGCAGCAAGTGCTTTACTGTTATGTCCAACATCAGAGTGGCTTTGCTTTCCCAAAGACAGAAGGGTGGATGGAGATATTTTAGTGGGAAGAAGAGAATCCAAGTAAAAGATGTGACAGAAGTAAAACAGCCAGTACCAAAACCGCCGAAAAGACCTATAACAGAATTTTCAACATGGTTAACCAAAGGAGATGGTGGTTTACATAAGCAGATACAACTACATGGGTACTTGAAAGAGGAACATTTACAAGGGCAAAAGATATGTAGTAAAAAGGCAAACAAAGTGAGGGCTACCAACATCAAGGCTGCACAATAAATTGCTGCCCATGCATAAGCACGCTCCATTGTTTTCGCGGTATCGGAGGTACAAGAGTGAGAGCGCGAGTGGCGAACCTGCCTGGTCTGTAGGGATCAGGAGTCAGGGTCCACATACGCAGCAGGAAAATGGATTTCCACGCCCCCAGTCCAAAGCGCATGTGTTGCTGGAGGGTCTCGAAAGTTCGGCTATACCCGGATGGCAAAAACAACTGCCAGGCCCGCCCAGATCTAGGCAGCACAGGCATTCTGGGTGGAAGAGAAACTTCCGCTCATTGCGCACTTGGACCTTCCTCGGTCAAGCCGCTAGCCTGGGGCTGGACTATCCCACTAATCTTACTGATCCCGCTGGATTGCAATCTTGGGAAGATGGGAGTAGGGGACGATCCCGTGTGCGCCGCCTGCTGTTGGGATTTTTCATTATATTGGTGGTGACTGTCGTTGCCATCGCGGTATGCGAGGGAATGTCTCGTGGCTGGTGTCGGAGATCACCTCCTCCCCCCAATCCTCCAAGATCACGAAGACAACTAAGACGCCCTCGAAACCTTGATGAGGTGATGGAAACAGACTTATAGTTCAAAGAAGAAAATGTTTGATCAGAGGAGTTACCGCGCGGCGTGTGTGACTGTTGTTCTTGGACTCTTTCTATCTTTCTATCGCTATCGCCCCGTGAGTAAGGGTAACAAGACATCGAAGGACAACATCCAAAGGACAGTGCTGATATCTTTGGTTCTTACTTTTTCTCTTTCTGATTGTGTCGCGTGGGACTTTGCTGGATTGTTATACAGTTAATTATTTCAGGTTCTTGTTTGCTAATAAATTGTTGATTATTGTTTACAGAGTGTCTGATAGTACGGTTGACTGTGCAGTTCGGCACACAGCTCGAATTTGCTTAACACCAACAGGTGAAACAGTAGTAGCAAATTGCATGTTGGTCACAACTTGTTGGATTAACTGAACAAAGCAAGGAATAAATAACACACGGCAAAAACATTAAGGCGACAACTGCACATAGCAGATAGAATAAGAGCTGTTTTACCTATGGTGCTCTGAAAACACCCTCAATGTTAGACTCAGAATGGTGGGATGATCTATTAGGAGCTTCCTGGTGGAAAAGATTGTTGTGAATGCGTTATGCCACGTGAAAACTATGATTGTAATTGTAAGGTATTATCTTGAGAGTGTTATGATAAATGTTGGAATTGTGGAAAAAGGTTTGTTTGCAGTGACGAAAATGAAAGTAGCATCTAATAAACAATAATAGGATAAAAGAAAAAGGGGGGATTGTAAGAAACTATGAACTAAGGGTATTGTTTATTGAAATTTATGTTAAGCTCAATGTAAAGGTTAGGCGGCAAAAGACAGAAAAACTGCTTATGCAAATAGCTGCCAGACACCGCTTGTGTGAGACAAGATAACCTGTGAGACAAGATAACCGCAATTGCTTACACAAACCAGATAGATACCGCTTGTGCAAGCAGAAGGGGTACTGATCAAAGACAACCACGGATGTAAAAATGTATAAAAAGGAACTGTTTGAACTGATCAGTGCGGCAGTTGGCGGAGCGCAGACTCCCCTGCCGTCCAGCGCTGTCTTTGCTCATATTCTACTTGCTATAATTAATAAAATTATAATTGGATTATGATCCATTGTGGTCTGAATTTATAACAGGGATCCATCCTGCTGCAGAAATCTCAGTGACAAAATGCTTCCCCTTGAGTCAGGAGGCATCCCCTGAGCTGGAGAGAGTCTCCTATTATCTCCTATAACACCACAGTTTATACGAATGACCCCTCAGTCTTTCCAAACTGAAATCGTATTTCTCTCAACTTCAAAACAGCAATAGCCACCAGACAAGCAAGGCAACTGGAGCAAGCCTCCGTGAAACACAAATATGAAAGTATTGGTTATGATCAAGCTTATTTATTAGAAGAAGATGCTAAAAAAAAAAACACTTATGACTTCCTCTACAGCACCACTTGAAGGGTAACGCAGGCATCCCTTTCCTTCATTCTGCCTCCTCTCCCTATAAACAACCTGTGCAGAACCAGTCTGATAATGAAGGATAAAACATGTTGTTTCATGGTCTCTTACAGTGACCTTTTCTGGTATTGAGAGGAAAGTTTGGCCAGCAAATGCACAGAACACCAGGAACAGATAAGCAAAACACCCAGCAGTAGCAGCTGGGTTTTCAACCTTGCGAGCGGGAGTCAGGTTTCACTGCCAGTGGACCACAGCCACTCCAGCAACACTATCAAAGCAGCTGACATTTAAAATAAGAGCAAACATTTAGTTCCTGTCCATTCATCGAGACAAGAATTTGGCAAAACAAAACAAAAACATAAAATCAGGAATATCTCCACTTAAGAACCACAAAAAATCCTTCCAAGCCTCAACTGTATCAAAAGCCAGTTTCGTTTTATCAGAGAACACAAATCCAACTGTAATGTTTGACCTTCTCACATTCTTTTTCCCACACATAAGAGTCAAATTTGGATACCATCCTTCTACAACAGTAACATTTGGTAGATAGTCTAACTTTTCTTTTCACTACTGTAGTTTAGAGAATTGTCCCACAATAACTGCAGTACAAACTCTCCAGGGACTGTTAAAACTAATCCTATACAATGTATTAAACTCAAGCCCATATTAATTTTGAACTTTATGTGTTTTTTTCCTGTATAGTCTAGCATTAGTTTTCAAACTTTCTTCTTCCAGCTTTCAGCTAGTTGGTGTTTTGCAAGAGCCAAGTAAGCTAAGAACTGTTAAGAAGAATGGAAATAGTTTGTATTAGCCATCTGTTGCCACTGACACCTTATATCAATCCACTTGATTAAAAATAAAACAGGAAAAAAAAATCCCTTAGGGTCTGTAATAGCAAAAAAGATAGATCAGAATAGCATCGGAAGATATTAGTTGGCTCTAAGTATACACCTACTTAGATCAGTACTGGACAAATCATTGCTCAGAAAATATAAGCAACATTTATGTCAATTACCAAAGTTTAAATCCTGCAATGTGCAACTGCACAAAACCCAGACAAAGAAACCCAGCACTCAGCTCCGGTATCATCAGCCACATCAGCAGTCACCACGCTGCTACAGCTGTTCCCCAGCGTGGCTCTGGTGACAGGAGTTTTGCAAAGGCCACGGCCAATTTAAGTCACCTCTCTGCCACAGCTCCCCATTTGATGCTTCCAGATTTGAAGTGCAACCGATTCCTCTCCATGGCAATAGTTATTTTCATGCCCTCTTGAAGCAGCGCAGAGGAAGCCAAAACACACACTTTACCAACCACTTAAGAAGAATAACACTGCTTTTGCACCCTATGGCCAAGCTGTTCTTCTAGCTTTGGTTGCCAACTGGTAGAGAGTACATTTATAAAATATGCCGTTGGAAACCTTGACATCAGAAAATTCAGTTACGTGCACTGTTACTGTGACACTGGTGAAGTACAAAAGCAAAACAGCAGGATCCTGGAACTCCTCTGCTTCCCTATAACCTTTGAAAGCAACAAAATGAGGATGCTCATGATGCGCTTGGGATACCAGCATACAGCCAGGGAGACACAGAAGAGGGCTGTGGGAATCTCTGCCAAAACCAGGAGCTGTTTCCCTCTCTCCCCAGTCACCTCCTCCAAATGTAACTGGGGGTGCGGGGAGGGAGGGGGTTACCACCCCACACCCAAATGTCCTTATCTGAGGCTGGCATAGGAGCCACAGGGAAAAAATAAGGTCAATGAAGTAATTTCCACCACGTAACACAGGAAAACCTGCTTCGGCCACTCCATCGCTGTGACATTTTCTAGGGCTGAATTTGTCGTCGCTGGCAAGTTTCTGTCGCCGCCGAGGGCTCCCCGCGAAGCCCCTCAGACGCCCACCGCCCCCGCCAGCCTTGCCGCCAGGCCCGGTCCCTGGGCTGCTGGACAAAACCTCTCTGGAGAAGAGTCCCAGACGCCTCCGACCCTTCTTAAGCCGGCTGGCGTTTGACAGCCTACCTGAGGGGAGAAGCGGCGCTCGGGATCGGGAGCTCCGACTGTCGCGACTTGACGCGACAGGCACCGTGGCGGAGCGGCGGGCTCGGGGCCCGCAGCGCCTGGGGAAGGTGAGCGTGTGAGGGGAAACGTCCGGCTCCCGCTTGGCCGAGACTTGCCGCCGCCGGGACCCAGGACAGGCCTCGTCCCCTCCCGAGCCCGGCGGGGGCCCGGCCCGGCTGCCCAGCGCGCGGCGGAGGGCGGGGGGAACGCGCGATGGGCGGCGCCATCTTGGGGGCGACGGGAGCCGCTCGGGACCAAACGTCCTTCCGCCCGCCGCCATGGGGTCGCGGGAGCCCTGCCGCCGGCTGGAAGCGGTGCTCGGCGCCCTCTACGACCTGGGTGGGTGAGCGGGGCCGCGCCGTGGGCTGCCGGTCGTGGGGAATGGGGCCGGGCCGGGCGCTGCGCCGTGGCCGGCAGCACCGCGGCCTTCCCTGGGGGTCGGGCGTGTTCACTCTGAAGCGGAGCGACGGGCCGCACACGGCTGACTCGGGGCATGCGTTCGGCACGCAGGTGAGGAGCGCGGTGCTCGGGGCGCGGCGAAGGACAGCGAGGCGAGCGTAGGGGCGGCGGCGGCGAGAAGAAGAAGAAGAAGGAGAAGGAGGAGGAGGAGAACCGAGGACCGCAGCCGGCGGCGGGCGGGCGGCGGGGAGCCCGCGACTTTTTTGGGGAGCTGCGGGCTGAGCTGGCCGCCGCCGGCCCGCCGCCCCCACGCCGCCGCCGTGGAGGTCGTGGTGTTTCGCGGGAGGAAGAGGAAGGGGCGGCCCAGCCCCTCGGTAGCACCCACCGGAGGTGCCCAGGTAGGACCGGGGAGCGGGTGGGCCCCCCTGCCCCAGGCACGCCCACGCCTGCAGGCGTGGGTGCTGCTGTCCCCGAGTAGGAGCGGCCTTCTAACGGGGTGCGCACCCTGGGCACGGTGCCCGTACCGGTGAATATCTTGCTGCTTCTTTAAAGCACAGATAGATGGGTTTTTGTGAAGCCGCACCAGAGAGTTGCTGCTGAGCAGGTACTGGACTGGGATGCCCTTTCCTGGTGACAGTTAAAACCAAATAAAATCCTCTGCGTGTCTGTTGGTTTTGCTTTTTCCTGTCTCCTTAGTCTGCCACCATAAATTGTGAGATGTCTTCCATAATGCCCCCTCCAGTGTCTAGTTTCTTCCCTCTTGCTAATACAGCTGCCTGGAAATCTGGGATCCTTTGGTGATCTGTGTGCTCAGCTTGATGGCATCCAGTCCTGCTGATTTCCAACAGGGCTGCTGGTAGGGGTGGGAGCAGGACTCGAAGACTTTTTTTCCCAATTTCCAGAGATCTCTGGATAACTATCCTATATTTGAACTAGATGTATCCCAACAAAATAAATTGATCTGCAGATAGGACTGCTGATACAGCAAGAAGTGAATGAAATGGGAAGCAAAGCCTCTTTACTTCTGTGCCTAAGTGTTGTGTGTGCTGCTCCGTTCTCGTTAACAGGAGTGGATGTGAGGTGCGAAAGCTTTCTTCTCTGGCATCACAGCAGCACTTGGCTGTTCACCAGCAATGGGGGAAGGCATGACAGCATTAGATCTCAGTCCTCTGATATGGTTTGTTGGTACTGAATTTATTCGTGCTACCAAAAACTGTAGCTGAGTTGCTACAACAGAGAGGCCTGGATAGGCTTGACTGGAAGCTGAGCTGCGTCCCATGCCAAGCAGAGGGTCCATTGCTAATTGATTGGTCTCCAGATTTTATAGCTTCTCTGGTTGTTTTCTTTGAGCCATGTTTATGGCCATAACATCAGAAGCCCAATTCTAAAATAAGGTCTGATGGACAAGCACATGACTGTCTCAAATTCAGGAAGATTTACTGGTATCTGGGGTTTGACTGCTTGGAATTAGGAAGTTCAAGAGACTGACCAAGCAGTTGGTTGAATCCATAAACTTTTGTGCTTTTTCTGGAATGTTTTCCTCTAAAAATTGCCCTAGATAATTATTTTCTTATGCTTTATTATAACTTAAATTTTTCTTCCTGAAAAGACTGGTGTTAAGCATGTTAGTAAAATGGTCTGAAAATAACCATGTTTATTTGTCATTGAAATGGACAGTTTTATATAGAAGCTTTTTGCAGAGTTGGGAGAAGTTTGGGTTTGGCTCCGCTGAATGCAGAGGGAAGCCCTGACGTAACCCTGGAACCTGAACCTGTGACTAAGTATGACTTAAAGTCCTGGAGAGTGAAACCGAAATGCGTTAAAAGCATTCAGGTTCAGTTGTAATATATATGTAGTACTCCTGCTTCCTTGGAGGGGATAGTGCTCTTGAGAGCAAACAGGGAAAGACAAGCAAGCGGATACTCTTGAACAGACTGCAGTTTCCCTGCCCATGCTGCCTGCACCAGAGGCAGAGCATCCACTCAGAGAGGTTGTTCAGCACGTCCTCTCCAAAATCAGGAGTCAGACACAATCTAAAACAAACCTGGGAGATTTGTTACTGTCCCATGTGGGACACTAGCAGGTGTGGAGCTCTCCCTGGGGATTTTGCACTTCTTTTTCTTCCTAGGATACAATCTGTCCCCCCTTGGAGAGTTCCCCTCCAAACTGAGAACTGCTGTTGAAAGGTCTCCACGTAAATCACGGAATAGAGAAGATGGAGTTTTCACTGATCTCATTTTGAGCAAGTAGTTTCTTTAAACAGCTTAAGTGGGGTCCGCCATCTCCTGACAGTGTCATCCTTTGGAGCCGTTTCTCTTGCATTAGTTAAGCTGGATATGTGCTCTAATATATGTCCACACAGTTGCAAATTAAGCCTCTGCGTGTTGCCACCGGCTGTCAGTATATGTGCTATTACCACTGCACTCTCTGTCTCAAACAAAATGACTTAAGGTTTGTGTCCTATCCTGCATCAGCAGTTTGGTATGGATTTGGAAATGGAATTATGCGTGACGTATAGCTCACATGTGGCAGTTTTTATTTTATAAAATGTAATTTATTCTTGAAAGGATAAAAATTAATTGCAGCTATTAATATCTTTCTGAATTATGAAACCCTTTGTAAGTGTTAGGAGATGATCCAGGCAAGAAAATGAAGGACAAAGCTGTATGCACTGTGCTATAATGGTACCCTATAAATTGTGCAAGGTCATTCCAGTAAGATCCTGTAATATCTGAATATTAAAAATGTCACTGAGGCTGTCTCTTTTCATAAATCCGGGTAACAAAGCTGGAAAAAATAGTGCTGGAAAGCTGTATACTCTTCCCAACAACTCTTTCTACATTTCACTGCTTTCCAAAAAACTATCACAATGGACATTTAAACCGGTGTTACTTGTTATATTAATTCCAAATGTTTTGTTTGTAGACCAAAAGAGTGGATGAAGATAAAAATGTGAACGAACAAGAATTTAACTTTGAAAAAGTAAGTCAGCAGGGCCTATCTAACCTCACTATTTTAGTGTGCAGGTATGTGTATCTATATCCTTGTGAAAGCTACGGTGGGACCAATGGGAAGCACTTCCAGAAAAGGTTATCTTGGTGAGGATTTCCCAATAGGTAATTTTGGCCGTATGCCGTGTCAAAGGAGAAGCATGCTGGCTCTTGTCAACTGCTTTGTGTGAAGAGAGGCATGTTGCAACTCTGTGGCCTTTCTTTCAAATCTGTCAGAGAGAATTTGAGGAGGATCACTGTATGTTACCTTTGTAAAGCTATGTGAGTACCCATAATGTTTAACATAGCTCTTTCAGGCCCATATTGTTAATCTTGGATTTCTGATCTCAGGTGGGATGGGAAAAAAAGTGTATTGGCATCTACTTTTGAAACAGCAGATTACTTCTTTCCATTTGTCTTCTTATTCTCACTTGTTCTTATATGAGCATAACTAGCATTGACCTTCTTAGGTACTGATTTGTTTACAGATCTGTGCAAGTGGTTTTATATGCCTGATCTCTGCTCAGGGATGTGCTGTGATCCAGTGAAATGTTTCACTGGAAATTCTGCATGGAGCTTTGTACTGCTGAGCACAATGGGGATTTAACCACTGACTTTAAAAATAGTATGAATTCACCACAGGTTTTGCCAGGGTATTCTTGTATAGTGTCAGCTATGCATGTGTGTGTAGTCAAACCAACTTCATCAATGCCCGGCTGTGTTTCTCACTGGTTAAGTGCGCTGCAGCCAAGAAATGAGAACAGTCTGTAAATGTTGGGTGCTGTGGGTAGCACATTTCATTGTTCTTCTTTGTGCAGCACAACATGATTCCTTTTTATATGGAGGAGATCCATTCCATTGTGTTGTTTTATGTGAAATGAGGAGGTTCAAAAATTGTCCCCCTGACAGTCTTCACCATCCAGAGATTAGATGGACAGTGGTTAACTGTTCTGCAGTATGGCTCCAAACTCAGTTAGTTTTATTTTATAGTATGTTGATTTCAGGTATTATCCAGGGTTTCTTTGGGAGTATGACTTTGTTGTAGTCTGTCAAGAGCTATTTTACAAGAGGCTGGGCAAATTATGAAATGCTTGCAATTTTCTGTAATGTTCTAGGCTCGTCTGGAAGTACACAAGTTTGGAATCACTGGCTACAAGAAGCAGGAACAACGTATATGGGAACAGGAGCGTGCTATCATGCTGGGAGCCAAGGTAATTGTCACTTGGTTTGTGCTGAGCAGTCACCCAGCTGTTACAGTGCAGGAAAGCAGTAAAAAACTCTGGGGGGTTTTGGCACCACCTTTTTAAAACACAAGATCCCCTACCCTGACCCACTTCATCCTTACTTTTACATATTCTATTCTGTCTTGTCTATTTTCTGTTGATGTTTGTAAAATTAGTCTGGTTGTGTTATCAGAGATGTTGTACAGATGAAATACAGCTGATTGGGGTGGAAGACAACACTTACCAATTTTTAATCAGGCCATTCAAAACTAAAATGTTGAAGGGAAGGGCTTGCTTTTTAAAGCTTCGCTGTCCCGGTGAGTTAAAGATGGCGAAAACTTTTCAGTTTGATTCATCATCAGTAATACAAAAGAGAAAAAGAATTTTGTAGGTCTTTTTTGGTGGGTGTGGAGGAGTGTGGGTTTTCTTTCTAGCTCAGTGTATATGTGGAAATCCTGTAGGTTTGATGTAGAGCATAAACATCCCTCCTTACTGTCTCCGGCATGAAAGATGTGGTTTCGATGTGTCTACCTTACATCCCTTCAGTCCCTTCCTCTCACCCAAGAGGAAATAAACAATTTCTGATGTTCCCCTACCACCATCTGAAAAATATTGTCCATGCAAGTGTGTGAATATTTTTTAACCTACTTGAAATTTTCAATCAGTGGTATCCCTCCCAATCTTTATTTCAGCCCCCCAAAAAAGAACATGTGAACTACAGGACTTACCAGGAGAAAATGAAAGAGAAGAAAATGGCAAAGGAGTATGATAAGGGAAAGGTTTGTGTAAAATTTTCTGTATAAAAAGGCAACATGTAAGAGCTAGCCCACAAACCTGACAGATAACGCCTCAGGCGCAGGAGGAGTGCCTGAGCTTGACACCTGCTGCTCCCCATGGAGTGGGTTCCTGATGAGTAGGACTCATCATGTTGTAGTGGGTTTCACTGCCTCATCCTTTATGGCTGATAGATTGATGACACAAAATCAGCAGTTGGTTTTGTTCTTTTTTTTTTTTTTTTTTTTTCCGTGCCTCCTAAGAGAAAAAAATGGCCTTCAATTAAAGTTTGTTGCATGTTGTCTAACCACAGAGAGCCAGATCTTCAGCTGGTTTTATATCAGCACAGTTCCATCTAGGATCTTGCTCATTGTTTAAAGCAAGGGTGAGGTTTCTCTTGCATCCATCCTGTAGCACAGCCCATCTGGCTCCAAGCCTACTCCCTGCCTCCCCATGGAGTCTTCTCATGTAGGTGGGAGCAAGGCGGGTAATTGCTCTGTCAGCCTGTTTCCTGCCACCCTCTTTCCCAGGGGACCTATTTCTCTGTCACATGGCTCAAAGCACATCCAGGGCATGGCCAGAAGTGGTTGAACCCTGTTATTTGACAGGTATGCTCAATCAGGCAACTAGGCACACCTGCCTGGGAGCAAGTCTTTTGACCCAAGGATCTGTCACATGCCCAAGAAGCAAGCCTGTCCTCCTGCGGTGGGGTTTGTGCCTCCCCACGTGGCAGGGGCAGCCTGTTGGTCATGAGAGGGCTGTAATTCCCGTAAGGTGACAGGAAGGGCTCTGGGCACTCCTAGCAGTGCCTCCATAACGCATTGCATCACTTGGCCTGTCAGAAGGTCTCCCAACCTGCTTTAAATGCCTGCTGCTCCGTGAAGCAAAGGGTACCACGTGTTTTGAGTGCAGACGGTTGTTTAGCCAAGATGCTCAGATCTCTTTTCATTCAAATATGTATCTTTAAAAGCAGGAACATAAAGGTGATTCTCTCAAGAAGAAGAAGAAAGAACAGAAGGAGAGGTGAGCTGTTTTGAACATGGTTAAAATGAACTTGCTTTGTATAGCCTCTCCAGCATATTTCCCCCCGTGTAACTATGCACAGTCTTATACCAGAAGACGTGCAGTCACTGTGGAAGGAACTTCTCCAGCTGCAGAAGAACTTGGTCACAAAATGATGATGTTGCTCTGTGTCTAGCAGTTTCAGAGGCTTTAGTTACGCAGCTTAACTGAAAATATGTCAGTTCTGCCCCGACATGTCTAAGAACGCAGCTGGAGGTGAGATGGATGTGCGGACCCAGGATGTGCCACGTACTCGGAGCACTTGCCCTGAGATGTAATTAATGCAAAACACGAGATACAGTATACAGAGGCTTGAAAGATGAAGTGGCATTCTTAGTCACAGTATAGCAGGTTCACTGAAATGTGCTCTATATCTTCTTCTTCTAGCCAAGTGTCTTTATGTTTCTAAACTTTCTGAAATGTAAATCATTCTGTAATGTGCTGCAAATTTTGAATGGCTATGCAGGTAATAAATATTCTGGGGTCATTACCTGCTATGATTTAATATTCCATAATACCAAACACCTATTTCATAAATAGGTGACATTTTTTACCATATTAAGCTTTTTCATGAGTTTCTGTTGTTTCTCTTAATTATTTTTTTCTCTTCCTATTTCAGGAAGGCCAAAAGGAAGAAATCAGTGCCTAGCATTTGGCCTGCAGGACAAGTTGGAAAATTCAGGGATGGGACCTTGATTCTGCAAAGCCATGACATAAAGAAAATTAAATCATCTAAAGTTATCAAATGAACCTATGATACAGAGCAAAATGGACAATATACATAAGATAGAATTCACATTGCTACCAACACAGATTTACAGAGCCTGTCGCCTTTCTGCCATGTCCTAATTTTTTTACCTTATTTGTTGTTGCAGGATTTTCTACATTCCATTCTGACTTGGGAAGAATATGAAAATTTACTGTTTTATAAATAAAAATAAGACTTTATATTAAGAACTTTACACAGGCTATTTTTATTAGTCAATACACGCTAAAGAAAGCATGTAACTTTCTGGAGTCAGCTTCTTGGCCAAAAGTAAAATGTCCACTTAATCCAGTAATTAATGGATTAAAATATATAGCTCTTCACTTTCATCTGGAAGGAATATGGAAAAAACAATACCTTACTTGCTCTGAAGCTGAAGTTGTTATTCTCAAACATTTATTGGGCGTACATCTGTTTCTGTGACTTTATGAATTGTTAGTGGATTGTGGAACTGCACAACAGTTTTCCTGTTCGGCAAAACCTCTCACAGTTTCAAAATTATCTGCTTTGGAATAAAACAAGATTTTCTGAATTTTTGTCCCAAATTGAGTTACGGACTCAATTTATATAACTCTGCAAAGATTTCCAAATAAGCACTGTTTCAGATGGTGGCTTGGTGGCTTGTTTTTAAAAATAAACCCATGTAAGACTGAGCCAAATGAGGCATAGACACTTGATAGCTACTGGTTGTTCATGGTTAACTCATGTTTATTTTAATCAGTGTTCCCATGCCTCATAAGGCTTTTCTGTGAATTCTTTGTCAAAACTGAAGTTTTAGTGCTATTTAGATTTCAGTAATTTGGTGTTTCTGAAAGAATAGTTTTGTCCTCTGCATCTGAATATTTTTGTTTTTAAGGTTGTGTTAGTAACCTTTCAAAGTGTCCTCTCCATTCTACGTCAAGCTTAAGAAATGAATATTTTAGGGGGAGGCAAAAGTAAGGTTAGCTGCTAAATGACATACAAAAAAAGTTCACGCTGTGTTGTTTCCAGATAAGGTTATCTGGAGCTTGTTTGAACAGCTCTGGCAGTGAAGCAGGTGTGTATAAGATGGAACACAGCCCTTACTGGAGAAAGTTCTTTTAGGTGTGTTGGTGAGATTCAGCGTTCCCCTGTGGGCTGGGGAAGCTGTTGGAGAATGGCTAAGGGAAAAGGGACATGGATCTAGAGATCCTCTTTGCGACGAGAGTCTCTTTTAAGTTAGCATGAGTAGGCCTCAGTCAGCAAGAGTGAACAACAGCAAGAGTGAGTCCCGTGGGAAAGTACTGACTAAGGTTCTGAGATGAAACATTCTCTATCTCGTCAAGGTTGGGAAGCATTCCTTGTTCTTCTTTAATCAGGGGAGGATGGAGAAATGAGCATTCTTTGTTTCTCCTAAACTAACTTATCTGGGTCTTTCCCAGGGCTTGGGCCAACAAGCCCTGGCATGGCTTGCTTGTATTTTATCCAATCAATGATTGACTAGTAGGCATAATTAAGCAGAAGTATTATGAAAGGCTGTAATGGAAATCAATAAATTGAAGCACGCTTTATCACTCATACTGAGTCGGCTGCGTTCTTCCTCCTTGGCCTGCGTCCTCGGCTCGCCCAGCCCGGCAATTGGCGCCCGAACAGGGACCCTCGAGAAAAAGGGTCAACAGGGAACAAAGGGTCTCTCGAGAAAAAGGGACCCTCGTTGAGGTGAGAACAAAGGGATCCTCGAGATGAAAGGACCCTCGTGAAAAAAGGACCTGGCTGAAGGAAAGGAGCAGTGCGCTGGGAGCAGCGACCGAAGGGCAAAAAGAGCGACCAGAACATCGCGTGCTGTGGTGTGTCGTCTCCGGCCTGAACCGATTGAAGTTCACCACTGCAAGGGCTACAAGCTGAGGGCTGCAAGGATATTATAACAGGTATTAAGGTACATGGATTTTGAAGTAGCCCTAGATTTATTACAGAGCTTTTTAGAAAAGCGTGGGACAGATAGTAGTTGCATTAAACAGCTAGCTGGTCTAGTAGCAACGGGGAAAACAAAGGGGTGTTTTAAGAACTCTGATCTGTTGTTTGATGAAGAGGAGTGGAGGAGGTACGGAGATATACTGTGGGATATGGTGATAGATGATGATAAACTTGCTAAGAAATTAATGAAACCTTGGAGGGAGGTAATCAATAACATTAAGCGCCATAAGGTTGAAAAGAACATGGCTGCTGTGGCTTCTCAGAAATTAGGACACTCAGAGCCATCTGCCCCACCGCTAAACGCGGGAGTATCTAGTTTTTTGAGCGAACCTGCCGCGCCAAAACCGGAGAATGATTTGTTGTTTAGTACAAGCAGGGTACCAGCGCCACCTTGCTGGCAGTCTGTACGTGTTACTGAGAATTTCGCGGAAGAAGTGAAAGGGACCGGTGAACAGATAGAAGCAGAAACTGTTAAGGAGCAAGTGATGTCGGAGGATGTCGGAGGGGAGCATAGCAAGAGTGTTGGGGGTAGACGAGTTACGAGAGTGAATTGGAGAAAGGTTATGGAAGATGCCGTTGATGCGGGGGATTTTTCTCCCTCTGCATTTCCAGTCATGTTTAACAGAGATGAACATGGTGATCTGCAGGGGCAGTATAATCCTATTAGTTGGAAATTGTTGTCGCAGTTAAGACAGACGGTATCGGAATCAGGCTTGCATGGAGAACGTGCAAACAGTTTTTGAATTACATTTGGGGTAGTACGGTTCTATGTCCTGAGGATATTAAGGTCATTATGCGAACGATTATGACTCAGTCGCAGTTATTGTTGTGGCAAGCACATTGGCAACGGTTTTGTGAAGTCAGTTCAACAGCCAAGGAATCCAAATGACCCCTTACAGGGAGTCACGGTAGAGCAATTGATGGGATCAGGACCTTTTGTGGAAGTACAAGCACAGTTGCAATTAGGTCCTGAACGGTGCATAGAGGCAATGCGAACTGCTAGGGAAGCCTTAGAACATGTAAAAATGTCACAGCCGTCTCCATCTTATATGAGTATAAAACAAGGAAGGGAGGAGTCGTTTGCAAATTTTGTGGATCGCATTACGGCGGCCATAGAACAGTCAGATGTACAGCCTTGGATGAGGGCTGCTTTGTTAAGACAATGTGTAATTCAGAATTCCAATAGAGTTACTCGGGGAATTTTAATAACATTACCCGCAGATGCCACGACTGAATTGATGTTGGACAGAATGAGTCGAGTCCCTGTAGGACCTCAGGCTATGTTGGTAGAAGCAATGAATAAGTTAGGGAGAGATATCCTTCAGGCTCAGCAGCAAGCCTTTGCAGTGCAACAACGTGCACAACAGCAAGTTTTTGCCGCTTTGGCGTCTCTTCGAGCTGGCGTTGTAGAATCAGACGGACGAGCGAGGGCCAGTGACGGCAGAAGGAGCATCAAGTGTTACCGATGTGGCCGAGAGGGGCACTGCGCCGCGACTGTTGTGTGAAACGAGTCTGGTGTGAGACCTGCAATTCCAGCAGCCATAACACTGAGGTTTGCCAAAAATCAGGAAACGGGAGAATGAGCGCGTCCAGCCGCTGCGCTCTGACAAAAGTAGCAGCCCCAGCCACCAAGGAGCACCCGTCTCCAGTGACAACGGCCTCCAACCTGCAACCGTCGGCAGCCTCGGATTGGATGTGGCAACAGCAATAACTATTACCTTACTCGACCAAAAGCCACAAAAGGTCCCTACCAGGATAAGAGGGCCACTGATTATAAATGGACAATCACATGGAGCATTATTAATAGGAAGAGCCTCCAGCAGTATAAAAGGACTGAACATTATACCAGGACTTATTGATGCTGATTTCACAGGAATTGTCCAACTTATCCTGCAAACATTGTTTCCACCTTTGCATATTCCAGAGGAAGTAAGGTTGCTCAGCTGGTACCGTTGAATCAACTGACCTGTGGTATAACTCCGGCTACGTCCAGAACCAGAGACGACCGAGGTTTTGGTTCCACAGGACCAGCTGTAATGTTGACAATGTCAATGAATCGCAGGCCAATGGCAACTGTACGGCTTGAAGCAAGAGGACATTTTCTAACATTAGTCATGTTATTAGATACAGGAGCCGATCTGACACTTGTGGATGAAGCAGTATGGCCTACTGCCTGGCCGGTCAAACCAATGGCTAAAGGAGTCGAAGGAGTGGGAGGTCATTCTGCAGTGCAGTGTAGTATTGATCGTATTTGGCTGACCATAGATGGAAAAAGAGTATCTATTCATGTTACCGTTATGCGTCTGCCTTCAGGAGTGAATGGCCTTCTTGGTCGTGATGTGCTGGATCAGCTTGGGGTCGTACTTACAACGGACAAACCTTTTTAGGAACGGTCACTGCAGGATGGGCTTTCCCGATTCCACTTCGATGGACATCTAATGATCCGGTGTGGATCGAGCAGTGGCCGTTGAAACTGGAGAGCCTTACAGTCGCCCATCAGTTAGTACAGGAACAGCTCGACCAAGGACACCTGAAATTGTCCACGACTCCGTGGAATACTCCTGTTTTGTAATAAAAAAGAAGTCTGGTAAACATAGACTGTTGCATGACTTAAGGGCCGTAAATGCACAAATGCAGCCAATGGGAGCGTTGCAGCCAGGTCTACCTAATCCATCAATGCTACCTGAACATTGGAAGCTTCTAATAATTGATTTAAAGTTCTGCTTCTTCACTATAAAACTACATCACCAAGATACACAGAGATTTGCTTTCACTTTGCCTGCCATAAACAAAGAGGCACCAGCACAACGCTTTGAATGGGTGGTGCTACCGCAAGGAATGAAAAATAGTCCAACGTTGTGCCAGCTATTTGTAGACAGCGCTCTGCGCCCCTTGCGGACTGCATGGCAACAGGTGTTCATTTATCACTATATGGATGACATTCTCTTGGCACAAGAGCAGGACTTTACTAATCAACAGGTTCAACAACTGCACGATCAGCTACAGAGCGCAGGACTTATTATAGCCACAGAAAAGGTACAACAGCGCAGCCCTTGGTCGTACCTGGGATGGAAGATAACAGATTCCGTGATTCGTCCACAGAAGCCACAGATAACAACTGAAATAAAAACTCTGAATGATGCTCAGAAATTGATGGGGGACATTCAATGGCTCCGACCAGTGACAGGAATAACCAATGAACAGCTTGATGTGCTGTGACCATTACTACGAGGAACAGATCCAGCATTGCCCGTCTATCCTACAGCAGAGCAGCAAGAAATGATTCAGACCATAGCAAACCAGATCACCTCTCGCTACTGTGATCGACGGGATCCTGACCTCCCCATTGATCTTTCTATATTTCTTACAGGAGAACATTTATTAGAAGCATTGACTCAATGTAAAAAGAAAAAGGGGGAGAAGAGGGACCTCAAAATACTAGAGTGGATCTTTCCCAAAATTCAGCCAAAGAAATCAATACAACCCAGAATAGACACGTTAGCAGAATTAATACGAAAAGGTCGAAAAAGGGTTTGGCAGGTCACAGGGCAAGAGCTAAGTCAGATATATGTCCCTATGCAGAAAAACACAATAGATTGGTACCTTATGAATAGTCAAGAACTGTGTGAATGTTTGCTTTCTACAGACGTTAATATCTCTGTACTGCCACACAAGGCACCAATAATACAGTGGATAAGTCACAATGAATGGATCCGGAGGCCTCTGTACAGTGAAGTACCCCTGAAAGAAGCCCAAACAGTTTTCACTGACGCAGGCAAAAAGTCCAAACGAGCTGCGATCACATGGACTGCCAATGACGAATGGCACCACCATTTGCTAGAGGCAGTTCCAGGTGACTCGTTGCAAACGTTGGAATTACCTGCGGTCGTATGGGCTTTCGGTACTTGGAACGAGGAACGGATCAATGTAGTGACTGATTCCCTGTATGTGGCAGGAGTAGTCCAATGCATCGAAGATGCCCAGATTAAAGATACCAGAAATCTTAGGTTAGGACAGCTGTTTAGACAGCTGAGGTCTTTACTGCAGATGAGGCAACACCCTTATGCAATCATTCACATCAGAAGTCATATGTGGAATCATGGTTTGGGAGAAGGAAATCAAAGAGCAGATGAATTGGTAATGATGTCAGCCCCAGTCAGTGATTTTGTGAAGGCAAGGGAGTCTCACAGTAATTTTCATCAAAATGCTCGAGGGCTAAGAACACAATTTAACCTGACTGCAGAAGAAGCAAACGGTATAGTGAGGGCATGCCCTCAGTGCAGCCATCATGGGCCAGGACTGGGTGCCGGGGTAAATCCCAGAGGTTTAAGTTCAAATGAAATATGGCAGATGGATGTTACACATGTTCCTGCCCTGGATGACCAAAATGGATACCAGCGAAATGGACACGCGCAGCCCTCGGAGAGTGATTCTGCTTCTTTTCGGACTCGTGTCGACCTGCTGCGCTAATCCTCACCATTTGATGAAAGACACCAACATATGGCTCACCTGGGCAAATCAAACCGGTCACACCGATTTCTGTTTAAGCCTTGCATCCACTGCAGATCCATTCAAAACTTGCCTTGTTGGGATACCGTTGTCTGTAAATGAAACAGTAGATAAGCTTGAAGGGTATTATAATGTTACTCAGTGGAAAAAAATGTAACTGTTCTAATGTGTTTGAAGAGAAGAGAAGTAGTGGGGAACGTATAGCTAACTTGCCATTTGCATTTGAATCTTGCCGGCTTCAATGTCTAATCATTGTTCTAAATGCTTCTGCTATTGCTCCGATTCAAGAGTTAGATCTAATGGCTTCTATGGGACCAGCTAGCATTGCAAACGTCACTCATATAACCAACTGTTCTAACATGTCTTCCGCATATCAAGCAGAGAATGGGACAGGTGCAGTCTCTTTTGGGGATGATGGACATTACTTTAATATATCAAACAAAGAACCTCTATGGCAGCAGTTCATGAATGTTACAGCAAAAATGAACTGGTGGAATCTGACCGCGACAGGCGGAGGGGTATGGCCAGTAAATGTCACAGGGGAAAAAAGCCTGCCGCCAGGTTTCTTTCTGATTTGCGGGGATCGCGCCTGCCAGGAATCCCCTGGAGACCAGTGGGAGGGCCATGTTATGTAGGTCAGCTAACCATCTTTGCACCAAGTAAAGAGCAGATGATCGGAAAGTTCAACCGAACAAGGCAAAAAAGAAGTATTTTAAATGAAAAATGTGATGATAATGTCCAGCTTCCTTCTAAAACAGAGGCTTTTTTCGCATCACTCCTTATACCTGGAGTCATGGCCGCATGGAATGCAGCCAATCTAAGAAATTGGCATGCTGGGCAGCTAAGCAGTCTAATTTGACCTCAACCATTCTGTCAGAATTAACAACCGATGTTGATAGTATTCGCCATGCTGTTCTACAAAATCGTGCCGCGATCGATTTCCTGCTTTTAGCGCAGGGACATGGGTGTGATGAATTTGATGGTATGTGTTGCTTTAACCTTTCTGATCACAGCAATAGTGTCCACAAACAGCTTGAGCACTTGCGAGACAACCTTAACAAATTAAAAGTAGATAATGATCCTTTTGCAGAATGGTGGAAGTCCTTGGGATTCCCATCTTGGCTCTTAGGATTTATTAAGCCACTTCTGGTAGGATTTCTTTTTATAATAATATTGCTTGGCATTGTATTATGTTGCTTTTCATGTATTCAGCGCCTTTGTCTAAAAATTTTTGAAACTAGCATCAATAGGAGCATCATGTTGGCCCAAAAAGAAAAAGGGGGAATTGTTGGAGAATGGCTAAGGGAAAAGGGACATGGATCTAGAGATCCTCTTTGCGACGAGAGTCTCTTTTAAGTTAGCATGAGTAGGATGGAGAAATGAGCATTCTTTGTTTCTCTTAAACTAACTTATCTGGGTCTTTCCCAGGGCTTGGGCCAACAAGCCCTGGCACGGCTTGCTTGTATTTTATCCAATCAATGATTGACTAGTAGGCATAATTAAGCAGAAGGATTATAAAAGGCTGTAATGAAAATCAATAAACTGAAGCACGCTTTATCACTCATACTGAGTCGGCTGCGTTCTTCCTCCTTGGCCTGAGTCCTCGGCTCGCCCAGCCCAGCACAAGTCATCACTCAGTCCCCAAAGCGGAAGGCTGTGCCCCCTGGGCTGCTCAGAAACAGGTCCCTCGTACAGCAGAGCGAAAAACAACCCACTAGAAAAACACAGCCTTTTGTTTTACCAATTTACACTTCCCGATTTAGCTGCTCCAAGACAATTGCTGAGTTATTTGTGGGAGTTTTTTTCCCTCCTCCACTGTAGCAGCTGCTGCTGCGGTGCTTTTTCTGAGTCTGCTCTCTGGCTGCCAGTCGGCAGCTGGCCAGCCGGGGGGCAGGGGGACGCTGGAGTAGCAGGTTACACACGCTTTCCCACAGCCTCACTTCTGAGGAATTACTAACATTGACTAAACACAAACACTTCATGAATTTGACAGATATATATACTGTATACACTTTTAGAAAGGCTAGAAAAATTGTGACCCAGGAATTTTACAAATTTCTCTTAATTAGTAAAATTGCATGAAGTAAGAGGTAGATTCAATTTCAAGCTTTATCTCCATTTGCATATGAAGAAGTTATGTATTAGGTACAATCACAAACTGTGTTTACACTTGCTCAGTTTCTATCAACCTTTCAGAAAGCAAGAGCTAGCAGATTTGTGAAGGACATTCTGTTTAAGGCATTCATGTTTAATAAGACATAAATGTACCAGCATTTTTATTCTTAATAAATGTAATGTTATTAAAGGTTTTTCAGTTTAGTAGGATACTAATGAGTTTATTTGAATGTTGATATATTTATGATTTCTGTACTTGACTTGAAAATGAAGTGTTGGTTAGAAGAGATGTATAATTATGTGCATCCACATAGGGAGTTCCATATGTTTTATGCAGAGACGAGGCAAGCCTTGTCTTTAAAAACAGCTTCTGGCCCCAGCCAGGGCATTGTTGGAACCAAAGTTTGGGAGCATTTTTAGGAGCAATTGAGGAACTTTCTTTTAGGGGTGACACTGAGTATTCTTGATTCCAACCATAGTGGAAGCCTGGTTTAAATTAACTGTTTTCTCTCAGCCTTAGTTTTTTGGAAGGATGGATCAAATTAATCATATTATTAAAACAATGGTGAGGAAACCAATGACTGCAAGCACAGGGCATTGGTCCAGGGAGAATTAGATAATTAATTGCAGTTGCTATAGACCAACTTGGGCACACCTGCTAAACTGGGGAAGCCAAAGCAATATTTATTTTGACACATTTTTGTGGGAGAATGCTTGGAAAGCTAAGGATATTGTAACATTACTAGTTTATGTAGTTTTAAGTCTGAATTGTCCACAAATGATTGAATTTCACTGAGCTGTTAATACAGGAGACTTATGTGTATCCAATTAGGGCTATTAAAAGGAAGAATGTTGTGGGTAATGTTTCCAATCTTAATTAATTGAAATAGTATCAGTTGGAGAATGTCTCCCCAGAAGCTGCCTCAACCAGCCCCTACCAGCTATGATTTATAGCCACTTGGCTTGGCAGTGTGGAAATCTTAAAGACTGAATTGCTGTTGCAAGCTTATTCTTTAGCAGTTAAATTAGGCTATAATTCTATACAATTTGTTAGGAATGAAATAAAGAAATATTTTTCTTTTAGTAATTATGTTGTTTTAGAATGTTGGAAGACTTTGCAAGTTGAAGCCCAAAGGATTTCTGCGATGCTTACTTGAAGCAAGCAGTGGGTAGCCTCTCTAACTTTAATTTCATAAAATCATAGAATATTTGGGGTTGTAGGGGACCTTTAAGGATCATCTAGTCCAACCCCCTTGTTCAATAGTTACTGTGAAAAAAAAGCCACCAAATGAAAAAAAAAAAAAAATCACAAATCTTGAATGTCCTTTTTTAGAATGAGCTGGGGCAGAGGTGGGGGTTCCTATGTTTTGCCAAATACAGAGAACATGTATTAACAGTCTATAAATTGGGAAATACTTGAAAAAGTGTGAAACAGGAAGAGATGCTCAATATAGGATGGTGTGATGAGGGGCAGGTTTCCTCTTAGCCCTATGAAAGGTTTGAGGCAAAACCCCCAAGACATCTAGTGGGTGTTCTCTGAATAAAATTCCCATTTTAGCTCAGTTTTGAGCTATAGGATTTGCTTATTTTTGAAGATTTTTAGATAGCAGAGCCTGTTGCATACATTTATGGTTAAAAAGAAATTTCCCTGAAAATGCAGATGAAAACTATTAGGCAAAATTTTGTGTGTAAAATGCATCAGTGACAAAAGACAAACATGTAATAGATTCAGTTTAGAATACGTCATCTGGCTAATGAAAGGGGATTAAAATAATTATTCAGCCAAATATAAATGGGTAGGGAAAGAAATAATTTACTTAGTTGATTCTAACTAAGATAACATGCTAAAGTTTTATGACCTAACAATGAAAGATCACTTTCTAATTTTATTCCTTATTTAAATAATTTAAAAATAATTATACTCATACAGTTTATTACCTGCCATGGTATTGCAGCACATAATTTAAGAACTATTTGCATTTTGGCAACTCTTACACTTTATCCAAACACAGTTCTTGCTGTTGGGACAGGAATACCCTGTCTGTGTCATTCTGGAGTTTTTACCTGTACATGTGTGATTCATGAGATGCTAATATTTATGCACAATCATCCCTTTCTGGTCATTTTGAAACCAGCATCTATAAAACCAAGGATTAATTCAATGCCTCCTTTTTAAGCGTGTAGCAGGAAGATACAAACACTGTTATCCAGCTCCACTTTGTCCATAGGTGTGCTGGGTTTAGACTGACAACTAAAAGAAATGTAAGCAGTGCATGCTAAGAGAAAAACAAAGAAAAATTAATTAGAAAAATTCTGGTCAACTGTGTATGATGTAGCCCCAAAAAAATGGCAAACACCCAAGTAAAACACCCAAGGAAAGATACAATTAGCACATGGGTATTTACTGGTTAAAATTCAACAAAGCTCAACAGAAAGTTTCAGCAACTACTGTAAGATTTTATTTAAAAATTTAGTAAGCCTTAAGTGTATTGTGGCTGCATAGGTTATGTTATAACTTGCAATATTAACAACTGATTGAATATAAATAATTTTAGTAACAGAACTTAATAGTGACATGCCACTAGCAAATCTGATTACTATTGTAGGACCTAAGATGTTACCCACAAGATTAAACACGAAAGATGGATTAAAATTTCCTTCCAAAGAAAGGCTGCCTATAAGAGTGTAATTGTGTTATCAGGCCAGCCAGGAAGGTCTCTCCCAACCCTGAGGGAATCTAATTTTGCAGAAATACAGGTTGGAAATATTTAGAGGTGAAATGTTCACCCAATGTCAGTGAATTTCATTGTAGGCATGCAAGTATGTTACCCAGAAAGGTTATAGAAAACCTTTTTCCTGGTTAAGAAGGAAAATTTAAATGTGCTGGTTTTACAAATTTACTAGAATTCTTTTGTTTTAGTCATGAAGACAAGATAATATGAATATATAATTATGATGTATATTTTGTGGAAGCCATTTGTAGAGCAACAAGATATTAATTGCCTTGAATAAAAGTTAATTATAAAGGGAGAACATAAAATAGAGAAAGCAAGGCCTAAACAGCATGTTTAGGAGGGTGGCTCTTTTAAACCCTCCTAAGGGTGACACCTCTAGACTGCCCACCACAACAGTGCTGCCTGGCTGTGCTGGAGTAGCTCAGGTGAACAACTGTTTTGCTGATAGCAGTAAAGAAAATTACATCTATATTTCAGTTTTAATTAATCCCTGAGGTTTCTCTAATAGTTTTTAAATTATGGGTCAGAAATTAAGGTGGCAGGGCAAGAGGTGTTAATTGGATGATTTTTAATCTGAGGATTATCCAGTGCTATCTTTGCTAATGTCTCCAACAGAGAAAGTTTCAATCTCCTGCCTCTGAACTTCTGTGTGATTTGGGTCTGGAATTTTTAAAGTATCTACAAATTGTATACTCAGACCCAGGGACTTCTCCCATCAGTATGGACCATAAGCATCATCTGAGTTAACCTATTAGATCACGACTGGAAGCCCAGGCCCAAGACCTGAAATCTTGTTGTAAGTCTTTTACTATAATTTTAGTGTTGACAGGCTGTAGGGAAAATCTCCCAAAATCTCTTTTTACAGTATCATATGGAGTGACATTTTTGTTACTACTAACAAAAATATTCTGAGCCATTGTGCAGAGGAAATGTACCCAAACAAGCATAAGGTGCAGAAGCTGAAAAAAGAACACGGTGTAAAGCATCCTGGGCTATGGAGTTTTCTCCCATGAGAAACAAGAGCGGGCTTGCACTGTGCACCCTCAGAACATGATGCAGACTATCTTTTTGAATGCATGAAGCAGAAACCACCTAGAAGATCATCTAAAACAACCTTGCATGAGTCCCCAAAGGACGGAGTAGAATCAGTCCTTTTCAGTCTTAATTAGTGTCAATCTCCTTGACGTACAAGGTGCCTAAACACTACTGTAAAAGATGCATTACACAATACAGAGTTATGTATGCTGGATGAATTGTAGCTTCTGCACAGCCAACTCTCACTAGTGCTTCAGGAAGTAAATACACTGGATTTATACTTTTATAGGATTGCCATTAAGTCCTGCACTGTTTACATTGGCTTTATATTTAAGGACCTTATGCAGACCTAAATCTGATTTCTAGAACTTAGAGAGGGATTGTGTGTCTCAGCTGTAGTAAAATTTAATCCTGAGCCAAAAGTTTGGGCACATGCAATGATCTGCAGAGTATGGGCATCACCCCATCAGTTAAATGATGTCAGAAAAATAACTTCTTCAGTCTACCAGAAGAAGTTGACCTACAGTGTTTCTGTTACATTGAATTGCTTTAATTGACTTTGCCCATCTAGACAACGTTGAAATCAACACACAAGCAGGGCTTTCATGGCTTGGTTGACAGAAGCCTGCAAATACATATTTCTATAACTTTAAAGGATCATGAGTTGTTCCTGTAGAGAATCGAATTTATCTGATATTTTCAGCTGTGACTAGGATTTTACTCCATTCCATTTCTTCTTCACTTTACTTTCCAGCACAGAAAACCTCCTCCGTTCTTTTGTTTGTACAGAAGAGCATCCTATATTCTCAGGCAACACTTCATCCACTCAGCAAGCGAAGTGATCAATTTATGCTTTTAGCTCAGCAGGATTTTGTCTTTGTTTTTTTAGACTCATTTTTTTCCTATTTCCACAGACTGACATTGGCATAACCTTCCATGAAACAGTCCAAGAACTTTGCTGGCATACGTTCCCCACCCCTTAAAAGGAGAAGCGGTGTGAGAGCTTCCATGCTGCCTACTGCAAGACAACCCACATATCTGGCAAACGGCCCCTGAGCCCTCATTCCTCCTTTGTTGAAGGGGAGGTCAACAAGTATGGTCAATAGTGAAAAAACATTGCTCAGATACATATGTGCTAGCTGTCTGAGGAGGCCACCATGCCATTAGGAGGTCACCTGCCAGGTTATGGAGGTCAGGTACCAAACACCATGTCTGGCACAGCACCAGTGGCTATGAAGAGGACCCAACTGGCTTGGGCCCCGTGCCATCCTGACAGATGGGCACGCATGTGAGCGTCCAAGTATATGTAGGCAGGGTACCTGTTTTGGGATGCCTTAACGGGCATCTGCTCTGAATTTCTGTGCCCATGACTGGAGGGAGGCACTGCCCTCAATCCCAGTCAGCACGCAGCAGCAGAAAAGCTACAGGCTGAATTCTGGACTCTGAGTCCCTCATCTGTACCTGCTTCAAGGGCATTTACATTGCCAGAGTGATCCAAAAGGACTTTAATATGTGAGAATCAGGCTTAAACATGTGCTTTTAACCAGAAGGAACTGCTGCTGAGTGTACCTGCCCTCACAGCTGTGAAAGGGAATTTGCCTTTCTGGGGCACTTAAAACAGGCAGCAAGGTGCGTTGTGAAGAGCTGGTGTCTCTGATGTACCCAGTTGTAGGCATTGCTGTGGGTAAAATGTGCCTGAAAGACTAAAAGGAACAAAAACATTCAGCTGGCTTTGAAAGAGAAACATAGTGAGGGTCGAGACTTCTGAAAAGACTTAAAAATTCGGTAACATCTGCTGAAAAACCTATCTGCCTCATTTGTCTTCAACTTCTCTTCTAACTAGTGATAACAGATCTGTGTGGGTTTTGTGTGACAGCAACAGCTAGGAAGCCAGATAAGATCATCAAATACATTTTATATAAGCCATCAATAACAATATTCAGTCACTAGCACCATAGTCTGGGTGGAAATCCATGCCCATTAATTTCAATCAACATGTCAGTTTGATAATGTAATTTAAAAAAAAAAAAATAGGAAGAAAGGAAGGAAGCTTCTTCATAGACCACAAGTATTTTCAAATTTTTTTATTTTCCAAAAAATACTTTGGAAAGTAATAGCTACCAGGCAAAACTACTACAAGGTTATCTACAAGTGAAGGTGAACCAAGGAGGAACACAGCCAAGAAAAATGATGTGCGTGGCCAGAGACAGAATTGCATTTTGGGAACTAAGACTCACTTGCTGCACAGATATTGTTATATTTAGGCACATATTCTTCCTTCAGACATGCTTGAACATGTCTAGTATTACACTCTGTAGCACCATGGAGCCTGCACACCTCATCCACATGGGGCAGCTCAGACATCTCTATCCCAGCAAATGCAAGGTGAATTCCTTGGCTTTTATAACAAAAATATTGTGTATAAAAAAGTGAATATAGACCTTAGATGTTCTGAATGTTATGTGTGTCTAAAAAAAAAATAATCTGAACTCTGATCCATTAATAGGTGATTGGTTACTAAGAGATTTTCTTTTGTGGAATGCCTCACGAGTATATGATAGCAAGTTGAAAAATGTTAATCTTGCAGCTTTTAAGACAGAAATATTCTGTGGCTTCAGAGAAATTCAGCACATATTTAGCAGTGAAATGCTTAACACTGCACTACAGACCCGCCTTCTCAAGCCATCTCGGCACAGATCACACCTCCAGGCTCATGCAAAGCCACAGCAAGATTTTAGCCCTAGAGACATCCCCTCATGCATGGCTGCCTTCTCTTCTCCCAGGCCTCTTCCAGCTGCTGAGCCCTCCTTGCAGCCATGACAGATGTGTAATGAGCCCTTCTTTGGCCTCTTTGCATTAAAGCAGGCCTGTCATAGCTTTCACGGCTGCATAATATCCCACGTTCAGGAGGAAGAGTAATATTGGGAAAGAGTTCCATATGGTTGCAGCTTATTTTAACAACACTGCAGCTGAAAACCACAGCATCATGACCAGAGGACTCTGTTGCCAGCCAGGGAGCTCTCTCAACTAAGCACAGTTTAGCACTGCCAGCCTGTGTCACACCAGGTTTCCCTCTACTCACATCTGTTCGCACAACAAAACAAATATATTTCAGGAGCTCCACAGTCTGTTTAGATTATTTAACAGAAGCAGCTTTTGGAGGCAAGGATGTCACTATAGACTGATGTTTAAAGGTGTGTAACAGTTCAGAGAGGAAGATAAGCATATTAAAATCTGGCTTTACTCACCAAACCTGAACAAAAGGTTGGCCATTATAATTCAAATGGCATGATGAAGTGCCAGTAGCAGGCCTAGAAGCTGCAAAATAATACACCA
Organism: Tyto alba; assembly: GCF_018691265.1. Classification (NCBI taxonomy): domain Eukaryota; kingdom Metazoa; phylum Chordata; class Aves; order Strigiformes; family Tytonidae; genus Tyto; species Tyto alba. Next base: position 25,800,223 of record NW_024881323.1, on the reverse strand, counting down.
TCAGCTGACTGCACGCACCTCCTGGCTGCTTCCAAAAGCAGCTGCCAGCAGAGCCTGCTGTGAGTATGCTGGCAGCAACGGGTCACCAGGGAGGCAGAAAGGCAGGGAGGGGACAGCTGATGGGCGCAGGCCCAGGCAATTCAGTGGTTTTCCCCACCAGCCTGGTGCCTCGTCACTGGCCCTCCTCCATCTGCACAAGCAAGGTCTGGAGAAAGGAAGATGAAGACAGACCCTGTGGGGCAGGGTTTGACAGTTCCTACTTTTAAGTATCTGTAAATTAGTTTTTCGAGGCCTACATCAGACTCCCTGTATAACAGAGCCAGTGGAGAGAAGGTGATCCTTTCTGTACTCAGACAGATGAAGACAATCCCTGGGCTCCTCCAGAGGTGTCTCTCATTCTGCACTGACACAGACGGTGCCCAGACAATCAGTGTGTGTTTAGGCTACACCTGAACAAGGGAGTACTTCCATGGGCCAGGGCCCAGCTGCAGCGCTACTTGCAGCTCCCACCACAGCAAGGCACATTTTGGGCAGGTCCCTGATTCAGCTGGCTGAGAGACGAGGTCCCTGAGAGCATGAGATCACGCATCCACCACCCGGTTATCCATAACAGGGGACATGACAAGACAAATTCCTCCTTGAGCATGCAGCTCCCACGCTGACCCAGACAGAGGCACTACTTGCTGAACCATCCAGGTGAACCATGCAAGCTCACACCCGTGTCCAAAGCCAGCCTCAATTGCTTCCTGGTGCTGCATTCAGAGCAACTGGAGAGGCAGAATTGAATCAAGACTGCTATATTGCATCTTCGAGGATATTTACTTGTGAAACAGGACTCAAATGAACAACCTTTTCATTTTATGTGAGTTCTCCTGAGCAGGGAAAACCGCTTTGAGCTTGAAAGGAGGAACACTCACGTGGCCTTGAGCATCACTCGGTAATCTATCAACAGATCTTCTAGTTCAATTATGTGTTATTAAAAATATAACCCCCCTCAGCCATTCCCTATTGTTAAAAAAGAACAAATGCAGCCAATTACATCCCATTATCGCCATTTCACCAACAGAGCAGTTAATCGGTGACACCATGAGTCTAACTTCATAAAACACAGGTGTCACAAACCTGTCTGTGTCCTAGGCACTATGAGTCATTACTTTTATAACATGTCCCAGATTTTTGTTGTCTTCATTTTCCTGTGTCCCTCTTGACACTCTGAAATAAGTCCTTAGTCCCCTTCACTCTATTTACATGATTCTTGCAAAATTAAACCACTGTTTTTGAAAGATATGGCCTGTAGTCTGATTTCCTTTAAAATATTTTTTCTCTATTCTGTGCATTTTTTTTTTTTTTTTAATATAGGGCTTCTATATACCCTTATTCTAGTAAAAGTACATTAGTATGTTTCCCTGGACAAAACACCTGAAAATATTATATAAGGTTCTTCAATACAAAAAGAGATGGTACTCAATCCCATATCAGGGCAAATTTGTACTTCTGCATTATAGCATAAAGCTATCCTAAAATGAGCTTATCCCAATTTTGGGTGATTCTTCATGCATACCAGGTTGCATAGTGTCTGCCTTCTTCCTACTACTGGTGAAGAGGGCATGATAAAAATAAAAGCAGTTAGCTAGCACAGAGCACTCCAGACTCTAGCCATCACCGGCTGCCCAGTACAGTAGCATAGCCTGGGGGCTTCATATTTATTCTTGGAAGACTTCACCTTGGTGTAACCCACACAAATGTTTCCTCATCAAATACAAGGACACATAGGCCATACAAATGTTTCTCATCAAATACAAGGATAGATAGAATGCTATTCTGTTCGTTAAACCATTAACAATGATTAGTAAGGAACTTATAAAAAGGAGCTACTGTCCTTGAAGAAGAGAAACATCCTGAAACATAGAAGTTCGTTAAAATTGTTTACCATAAATCAGATTAATTAGATATTAGAGTGTCCTTTGTAGGAACTATTCTAATAGTAAAAATCACACCCACCGCTTCAAAGATCCCTGCCTGAGTAAAGACCCTCACCCTTTGAGCTTGTGCAGAAAAATTAAAACCCACTATAACTTTAAATGAAGACGAGGCACGTTACTAACCAATGAGGCATAGAAGTGATAAGCAACTAATAGTCATTATAGTAAACATGTAATCCTGTAGTCTGAAGTGTATAAATACCTTGAAGTTCTTTTGTGTGGTGTGCTAGCTTTGTGGCATAACCCCCTAGCACTCATCTTTGCACAAATATAGAATAAACTGATATCTCGGATCTGTGTGCAAGACTGGCTTCTGCACACCAGGTAACAAACCCTGTTTGAGGCACAACAATGGGGCAAGGTAAAGGAGTTCAATTACAGCACCAGCATACCTTTGCAGTCACCTTCTTCACCAGCTCCCATCACTCTGGGCTAACAGATGAGGGATAAGCCCATGATTTTATAATTATCTGACCCATAAATTTACATGTATAACTGCAACTATATTAATGGACAACCATGTTCATGTGTTGAGGGCAGCTTCTGTGGAAGCTGAAGATGACAGTGTTCAAATGATGTCATCTGTTTTCAAATGAAGTCAGCTGGCCAATGTCACTGCATACAAGGATGTAATGGAAATCTCAGAGGTTTCTCAGAGCATCAACCACCTATCTTCATATTTCATTTGGGCTGCTGGAGCCAAATTCATTGCTGGGTTACCTTGGGTTGCCTTCCATATTCAGCACACAAGGAATGGGAAAGTGTGGCAGAATACATTATTCCCGATTCTACCTGAGTCTCAGACTGGACTGTGTGCCACACAGCCATAACTAATAGAGAAAACACACAGTGTCAGGCTGCTGTAGAGCCTTTCACACACGGCCTTGTATTGCCACCTTCAGACCAAACCAAGACATGCCCTGTCACTCTCTCTAGTATTAAGCAGCCCATCGCACCTTTAGCGGCACTCCAGCCCCAGCCAGAAGCACTCAGCCCCACAGTGAAGGTGAATCCCAACCACAGCTCAACTTCAGACCCAGACTGAACTTTGCTTCCCTACAGTAACGGCAAAGGAAAGCAGAAGGCCACTTGCGATGCTAGGTCATTAAAAGACGTGTCCAAATTTGCAAAGTCCTAAATCAGGTTATTTTATTTTGGAAGGAAGAGCTGTCATGGAATACCCCATCCTGAGTCTGGCTCTGTGGAGATCTTGTGAGTCCTCTTCCACTCCTAAGGTGTCAGGCACTAATATTATGGTACACTGGTTAGTGCAAACTAGTGAAAAATGAGATTAGCATTTTTAGAGGAACCTTAACATGACCTTTTGAGCAGCAATTTTACAACCACAATTATAGACATAATAATTGTGGTGAAACTAATTTGAAGAACAAATGATAGCATTTAAATGCATGATCTACAGATACAATTTGACATAATATACGTTTTTATATGAGCCAGAAGTTTCTAGCAGATGTAAACAACAGAAACCATAAATTAGAGGACAAATTAAACACCTTTTGGTTTTTATCACCCTCATACTCAAGATGAACACCGATGAGGTCAATTCTAGCTATTTATATTTTTGATAAAAAAATAATTATTTTATTAGCATATAGGACCCTATATTCTCGAATTATTGAGGTATCAGCTATATATTTTCTAACCTAGTGCAATCTTTATTAATTATTTCTGAATTTTACTCTGTTCTAAATTCCTCTTCAAAGCAGAAATACTGAAACACCAAATCCTATTAATCTCTCATGCTCTACTGTCTTTGCTCTACCATTTATTCAACCTCCAGCCTCCAATTCAGTATTACTAACATCTTTTATAGAAAGCTTTATAGTTTTAATGTATTTGATTGGCATATGCATGTAAACTAACTGGGATTGGTTGGAGGCAGAGGACCATGGCATTAGCACAATGACGTATTTATCAAATATAACCTCCATATAGTCAAGCTCATCTCGCAAGATACACGTAACAAAAAATAAGATCTGACAAGACTAATTTGACTCTTAGCATAAAGTACTGTTTATACAGTGCAAGACGGCTAAACGTCCATGCTCTCTTATTGCTATAACATGATATATTTTTAGTAATCCAGTAAAATCTGTCTACTTCTGTGTTAACCAGTCTCTGGGGATTTTTTGTTAACACTTTTGGTTTGGTTTGTTGGGGGTTTTTAGAGCAAAAATAACCAACAGCCTATCACGGGTTCAGTGACGTTAGACCAGATTTCTTTAAGGCCCAACCTAAGCCTCAAAACGTACTGTCTTGGTGGACAGCTTTCAGCCACAAAGCTCTCGTTTGCGACATACTGTGATCCGTGCAGCTCATGGGAAGACCCCTCAGCTTCCTCCAGTGTTCTGGAGAGCCGATCCTCCAGAGAAATGATCATGTGTGACATTTTAGACCTCAATATCCTCTGTGCATCAGGGTTATGGTAACTTTGGGAACCTGTGTACATAACCTCTAACTACTGCTACTAGTATGAACTTATTAAGTAGTTGGTTCTTTGAAAACTGTAGCAAGTTCCTGTGTCTATATGTATCCACAGAGTCAAGAATAATCAGCAGATTCTCTGAGGGGTTCTTAGTGCTGTCTCAACACGTATTGTTTCACTGATTAGAGACAGGAATTTAAAAGCTGACCTTTGACCAGCAAAAGACTCAGTAAGGAGGTGGCTGGGACGCGCAGTGTCTCCTAGAGCTTGGGACGTGATGGAGAAGTGGAAAGAATGGGAAGTTGTGAGCAACAAGATTAAAAAGCCAGAAATAACAGAAGAGGAATTTTTAAAGGGACTGGCAGAAAGGAGAACATGGAGGACACTCAGGAAGCCCTGTCTGGGGAGGGAAAAGGTGGACAGGCTGTTGTGGTGGAGTCTTAGTGCCCTCCAACTTTCCTTGGCGTTTATCCTGGAGGTATGAAAAGCAATGGTGAAGTGTAGAGCACTGGAAAAAAAAAAAAAAAAATCCCTGTTAGCTTATATATACCATATCCCTCAGAGAGATTTGCAGCAAAAAGGCTCAAATGCTTTGGCTGAAATGCTGGCTGTTGTGGGGCAAGGCAACGGATGGTATTTCAAAAAATCTGGGGTAGATATTTTAGGACTACAGCTGGACAGCAGGATACAGTTTTCAGGGGGAACTGTCACAGGGGGGTTCTGCACCAGAGAAAAAAATGCTTGAAATCGCTGAGAAATTTGAAAAACAGTATGAAAAAGCTGGAATCGGCTCAGATTTGCGACAAATAGAATGTACCAGAAGGGACTCAGGGACTATTCCTCCCTAGGGGCAGCCAGACAGGAGCGCTCCGCTCCCCGCCGCAGCCTGCCCAGCTGCTACATTTTCCAGGAGGAGCGGAGGGGAACTTCTAAATCATACGAACACCATCCGCTTCCAAACGCAGGCACCGCAACAGCACTGAGCGCGCCCCGAAGAGGGAGATGTTTTTTGTGAACACGGACGCGACCCGTGGGGCCGCCCCTGCCCCTCACGGGGAAGTGGGGGGGGTGTCAGGCAGGCGGCGCTCGCGGCCCCCCCCCCCCCCCCCCCACATACACACACTCTCTCTCTTCCTGCCGCCGCCGCCGCCGCCGCCGGGCGAGGCGGGCTGGGCGCGCGTGCGCAGCCGCGGCAGTTGCTGGCGGCAGTGGCAGTTGCTGGCGGCAGTTGCTGGCGGCGCTGAGGCGGGCCGGGGCGCTGGAGGCTCCGATGGATTCTCCGCTTCCCTCCCAGCCTGCCCGCCCGGCTTCGCCGGGTAGCACCGACCCCGGGCAGGAGAGGCGGCAGGAGAGGCGGGGGCGGGGGCGGGGGCGGGGGCGGGGGCGGGGGCGGGGGCGGGGGCGGCAGGGGTATAATGTTGTGCGTGCGCGCTTCCCCGCTCCCGAAATACCGCAGACTGTCATGTCCGAGACCTACGGTAGGAACTGGGGGCGGGCGGGGTGGGGGGACCCTCCTCTTCCTCCTCCCCTCCTGGGGAGCGGGCCCGGGGCCGAGCAGTCGCCTCTTGAGGAGCGGGGCGGCGGGCGGTCCGCTGTGGAGGAAGGCGGCGGCGGCGTGAGGAAGATTTTGTCATCTAGTCCCTTCTTTTTGATGTAACAGCTACTAGAGAATAGCGGCTTGTGTACTTGGTCTTGTGACAAAAATGTGAGTGCATACTAAAATCTAGCTTTTTTTTTTTTCCGTCTTGCAATATTCAGATTTCCTGTTTAAGTTTTTGGTCATAGGAAACGCGGGAACTGGAAAAACCTGTTTGCTACACCAATTTATTGAAAAGGAATGTAAGTATATGAGCACAGTGAGATTTCTTCATTGCTTTGTGCTACAGATGAAGGCTCTGCCTACATGAACATCTATTCTTTGTATGGAAGTTCCTGTAATTCTCCTACTTGTCTATATGAGGATTTTGACTGAGAATTATGTTCAGAACCATGCTATAAGTCTTTATTGCTCACTGTGTTTGCCTCTAAGCACAAGCATGATATTGAGCAGTATTCTCCATTGCTCTCAAATATAGCAGGATATTGATGAAAATAGACTATTTTTTTGTGAGAATTACATCTTGCAGCTACAAGCTTCCCTAGACATACAGTAGAGACTCAGATCTTTTAGAAAAAAATACTGAGCAGATGAAAGAAAAGTTGAATTGTTTGAGTAGATTTAGAAACCCTGTAGTCTTTCAACATAGACAATCCATGTTCTTTGTTAAGGACTGTGTTCTATAATAAACACTGGTAGAGACTCCATTGTAGATATTATTTGGAGATTAATAGATGATATAAAAGAAGATTTCCTATTGGGTGGTGCATTTAGCATCATGATTAAACAAAAATAATATGCATTTAGAAACCTTTGTAAAACTAAGATAACTACTATTTTTCTCAACCAAATGGTAATTTGCGTTATCTCCTAAGGATAATAGTGTGTAATCACTGAGGAACATGGCATGATCCTGTGATTGAACTTGAACTGTGGCCTTGCTTCCCATATGGGCAGTTGTATATTGCTGAGAATCTGTGATATCAACAGTGTACATAGAGCAAATATCTTAACTTCAACCTTTAAAGAAGAAGTAGCTCTTGCTTATTTATGGGCAGGACTGTGTCTTTTTGTGTTCTGCTTTTCTGTGAATTTTAATTTTAAATTGCATCAAAGTATTAGAAAACACAGTTGGGAAAAAAAGTGTACAAAAGTTATCTCGCCATTTATTAATGTGAACAGGGAATGATTAGATTAAGGCAGGCCTTTCTAGCAGTAATTTTGAATTGAATAACCTGTTCAAAAATTGTAAGAATGTTTATTTCTGCACAGTGGCAATAGACTTCTGAGTGTCACTGAATTTGATGGTTCAGGAAGTAGTTTGTAATTTGAACACTGATGTGTTTTGATTATACCTAAATTGGTTTATGTAAAAAATAATTATTCACTCTATTTTCTAAATAAGTCTGGGTTTTTTTTCTTTTTTTTGTAGTCAAAGACGTCTCAAATGTTACTATAGGAGTGGAATTTGGTTCAAAGATCATAAATGTTGGTGGTAAATATGTAAAATTGCAGATATGGGATACAGCAGGACAAGAAAGATTCAGGTACTGTTTTCAGTCATTTTACTGTTTGTTATTAAATTGTTGGTGTGGGTGTTGGGTATTATTTCTCTCTGCTTGTAAATTTCTTGGTCAGCAGAAGTGTTTGTCTGCCTTCATGTTATTAACTGGGCCAGATCTTCCGACTTGGACATAACAACATAGATCCATTGATTCCAGTAAAGCAGTGCTGCCTTGCAGGACCTGAGGTTCTGCCCTTTCATTAGGTATTTTCTGTGATAGTTAATGTACACGAGTAGAATATGTATGTGGTTAAAATTTTGTTCACTAGGCAAACTCAGAATAGTTTTTTAACTAACCACGTGTGCTTAACTTTGTCTTTAGAAGATCTTCTGTTGATTGGAATAAATTGTAAATTGCTCAATCTGCATGAGAACAATTTCATAGTATTTTATTAGAGGGAAAGAAATCAGTTGTCAGGTTCACTTGGCTAAATACGCTTCCAGAAAGACTGAAATCTCTTAAGTTTCTTAAGGAAAAAGCAATGCACTTGTCAGATTAAAACCACTTTTAATGTTGTCTTTTAATTGTGTCATATCAGAGGCATAGGTGAAACTCAGTAAAGATCTCATGTATTCCTGAGTACATTCACCATCACACGGGACATCAGTTTTTCATATCTTTGGGAGGTGGAGTTTGTGTGGGAAGTTTCTCTGGTTTTAGAGGCAGGGACAGTGGTTAACAAAGGTGAGTGTGGTGGTAGAACCTGAGTAATAGGCAGCAATCCAAGTAATCTGTAGATTTGCCTAGTCACAGATGTATCCAAAGGACTTGTCTAATAGAAGAGTAGGCAAAGCTGGGCAGTGCTGTGTAGTCTCTATTAATGAGATCTCTTCAGTGTGTTGGCCAGATATCCTGGGATTCTGAGGAGTTTGGAAATTGTACTTTCAGAGACTTGTGCAAATTCTGCTCTTTCAAGTTCAGAGTATTCACAGATTTGCAGGTTGTTCTTGTTCTTGTTTTTGTTTTTGTTTTTTTTTTCTTCATATTGATTTTTATAATCTATCCAATTCTTTTGTTCTTAAGGCTTGTCACACCTCTGTGTGCTGATCAGGTTTCTTCTTCTCCCTCTACCTTTTGAAGGATGCTTTGCTTTGCTTTCATTGCCTCCTTCTCTTCAACTTAAGGAGTGTTAAATTGTTCAATTAAAACAACTTTGCTCAATCTTTCCTCAATGCTGAGAGTTCAAACATAAGTTAATTATGCTTTTTTTGTGCCAGAGATACCACCATCAGCTTCTAGTTCTATATCAGGCCATACAGTATGATGCTGTGTAGCTTCAGCAGCACACAGGTCATAATGGACTTTGAGAATCCTTGGACAGCTATATTTAGTGAAAGTGCTTTGTCAAAAGTCTAGTTGTAAATAGTCTGCTGCTGCACAGCTGATAATGTCTAAAATATAAATTTTATTTTAAATACGTAAAGTAGAATTCTGTCTCATAACAGAGATTGCATTATATTAGCCATTATATTGAAACAATGAAGATGATATAGAAATGTGCATCTGTAATTTTATTTCAGTTCTGTAACAAAAAATTACTGTAGAGGAGCTGCAGGTGCTTTGCTTGTCTATGATATAACCAGGTAAGAAAGCTAGCAACTCTTTTCCTTATAGACAGTTGGGGTTTTTTGCTTATAGACAATCAGATACAATTAATGCATAATGATTCCTCCCCAAGTACCTAATCCTCTAATGGAGAATGGGCAGGAAGAAAAGAAAATAAGTGTAAAAAGTACTTCTGGTTTTGTGCATATTTAAGTTTTGGAACTTGCTTACATGAGATACTGTGAGTGTCATAAATGTAAACAGTCTCAAAAGGGTTAGACACAAGGGAATTGGCCTACCAGTAGCTGTTTTGATTGTGGTGGGCTACATGCAACCACTGGCCCAGGAAGCCGTGCAATAGCAACTAAAAGCAGACTTAGCCACTTTTAATCAAGGTGGTTCACCCCTATTTGTGGAAACTATGTATTAGTATGCTGATATAACAGGTCATCTTCTGGAGAAGCTAGCTCTACCTACACATTCCATAACTGTAGCCCAAAATTCTGTTCATCTCTGCATCTTTTAACATTTGAGTATTATAGGCAGCCAAGAGAATACCTTACCGTACACATTTCCACACTTTTCCTGGCCGCCACTGACTGATAATTGTCAGATAAGTTTTATGTTGGTTAATGATGTTTGCTAGATTTGTTGCCTTTTTTTTTTTTGTCCTGAGTGGACTGTTCTCCTCTGAGCAGTCTTGAAAGTCTTTTTTGGTCTTGGCACAAGTGTAGAATTGAGTGCCTGAACTTTCACAGAAGTAGTAAGTTCTTAAAATCTTACCTGAACTCAATTATCAGTTGAATTCCATGTTAAACAATAACTCATTGTGTCATTTCAAAATTTCATGTATAAAAGGCTGAAACTAGTGCTTAGAATTTTAGCTTTTCACATTAACAAGGTATTTTATAATTGTGCGTATTTGTATATTGTGGTTGATTTAATTTTGCTTTTTAAAAACTTTTCAATAGTTTCATGAAAGAACTCGATACTCTTCCCAGTTCATAGCTGGTATATTGAGATGTATAGGTGACTTGCCTGGCTAGCAGGAATTTGTTGTGTGTTACAAATACAGATTTGCCTTCTGGGTTTTAGTTCAATGATCTGTTCACAAGAAATCAGTATAGTCTAATGAAGGATGTCATTTTCTACATAGCCGGGAAACCTACAATGCGCTTACGAATTGGTTGACGGATGCTAGAATGTTAGCAAGTCAAAATATTGTGATAATACTGTGTGGAAACAAAAAGGATCTTGATGCAGATCGTGAAGTTACTTTTTTAGAAGCGTCCCAGTTTGCACAAGAAAATGGTAAGTAGTACAAAATCTTCATGTAGCATTCAAGGATGCTTAATACTTAAAACAATTTTTTTTTTTGTGCAGTTAGGGAGTACTTTGCCCAGTGTACCTTAAAATATCTACAGAAGAGAGAGTTCTGTCAGTACATGGGCCATAGAGAGAGGACAGTGCCTGCAGTGAAAACTGCATGTACTATTTAAGTCGTCTTACCAGTGATTCTTCCAGTCACAGCTGCTACTCAAAGAATAGCTGCTATGAGGAGATATGTTCCCAAAGGAATGTAATACAACTTCAGGTCTTGCCTTACCTCCAAAGGGCTGAGAAGGAAATGGAGAGCATGATTTCCTGTTTTTTAGCATCTTACAGATTCTATAGATCATAGACAAGGTTGGATGGGGTGCGCCGCAGATGGAAGCAATGAGTTTTACTCATAGGAAACAGAAAAAGAAACAGATCGTACAATTGCTCGGTGGGCTCAGGACCCTTGTCTCTGAGCCATTCTCCAACACTCGACTACAGATAGGGATTTCATTTCCACATTGGTACGGCAAGCGAGATGGGAAGGAATGAGTTTCCACAGAAACACGTTCACAAACGGCATCCCTGCGTCGTTCCTGCTGGCACACAGCGGGGGAGGCTGGTTTGGGAGGACAAAGCACTTTCTGAAGGGGAAGGAACACAGGAGTAAATCGCAAGCAGCCCTCAGTAACCAGGGCAGTACTCTCACAGACAGACGGCCCTGCTGCACGGGCGTGAAGCTTTCTGCTTCCAGCAGTGCTCGAATCCGCTGGACAACCAGCGCAGGATGCTGATGGAGTGGGAGCATCCAGCAGCTACAAAAGCTGTACTGCATGGCTGAAAACTTGGCCTCTGCTGTAGCGGAGAGGCGTGGCACTGTAAAGCTTCTGTACCCTATGAAGCTGTATAGAAGGCGGCATTAATTTTCCTTACCGAGGTGCTGGAAAGACTTTCTCATGCATACCCATCTGTAAATCCAGCTGTACTACCTCAACTTTGTTTCCCACAGTATTTTAGAGGATCCACTCTGTCTTGTACCGGAAGCTGCTCCAGAGTCACGGTTCCCATTTTTCCGATTTGAGAGTAACCCAGCCTTTTAAAGTACCGCCTGGAAAGGTCTTGGAAAGAAGTGACACTTTGCGCTAATCCCACCTGGCACTGCTTGTACTTTTCCCAATGCTGGGTGGCTTTGAAGAGCTCTTTGCACACAACGGGCACCGGGCCTCTGTTTGCAGCGCAGCTGATCGTCCAACAGCTCTTCCCGAGCCGGCCTGCCCGTACGCCAGCAGAGCAGCGTTATAACCTTGCCAGGCGTTCTCCAGCGCTCCTTGGGCCAGATCACACAACACCTCGCTCTAAACAACGATCGAGTGCATCCTCTTCACAGATGAGCAAGCAAACGCATACACAAGCACTGCTGCCCGGGACGCGTGCCCCCACTAACAGGTTGAATCAAGATTTGCAAACGTGCTTGAAAGTAATACCAAGTTCCGGGATGACGGGAGCGTAGGCAAAAGCTAGGTAAGGCTTCCAACCAGTAAACCGACCCGTGCCAGTCACCTGCAGTACGCTTACATGAACGTTAATAATGGGAGATAAACTAAATGAGCAGTCTATGACCGTGTATTAGCTACAACTGCTTGTAGTTGGTTCTTTGAGTAAAATCTTACCTGGCCTGCATAGCTGTTGGATCCGGCTGAGACGAGCATACCGTTCTCGCCCTTTCGGAAGCCACTACGAGACCACTAGGCTAGATGAAACGTAAAGGCCTTCCAGCGCCCTGGATTCTGAGGGCCACATATGCTTGTGCTGTTGGTGCTCACAGAAATCACACACTACTTCCCTGCACCCTTCTCTGTGTACTGAAAATACTGTTGTAGCACCAAAAGGCAAGCGATCGGTCACCCAGCGATAGCTCCTGCTTTTGTCTGCATTTAAGCCAAGTTGAACAGCAAGGCACACCACAGCAAGGACTGCTGTGGGATAAGCCTGCTCTTAAACTATGCCAGGGGATACACAGCCAAGGAGGAAGCGACCTGAACCAACGGACACGTCGGTAACTGTAACTTGCATTTTTCCCTCTCCCTCGCATACTGGTCATCCACACGGCAGAGGGCTTTGAAAAACACATTTTATTTTAGGAACGGCTTGAATTCAACAGGAACCACAGAACATTTATCTCCAAGCACATCCAAGAGACTCGTTACCTGGACTACTTTGCCAAGAAAAAAAAAAGCATTCCTGGATTGGAAACCTGCAAGTTTTGCACAGAAGACAAAAGTACCAACAAAATAAGAAAAAACTGCTACCTTCTTACTTGAGAGTCTACAATTTCATAGTATTTTCAGATTGGCCTAGACTAAGAGGTGAAAAGCACTGCCTATCAACTCATGAGAAAACACGGGCTGGCTGCTGCCTGTAGCTTGTTTTTTCGCCACCAGAAATCAACAGCTAAGCTATTTGCGATTCGGCACATGGGAACAGATGAAAAACCGCCAGGTGATTTTGCATCGTGATACTCCAAAGTAGTTTGGTCTGAACGGGCAGAGAAGTTGCTGTTTTCTTTGCTGACATCCATTTTCTCCAAACCATCTCCAGGTATGCTTTTTGAAAACGCTTCCACTTCAGCACGATCCTCCTCAGGATTGCTCAGAGTAAGCACAGTTGCCTTATCTCTAGTCTCAGACGATGCATCCTCCGCCATTCCATGATGATGCTCCCATGAATCCCCAGGCAGTGCTATATCATCGTTGGTTACCTTTATTAAAATACAAAAAAAAAAGCCAACAAAACCTCACAGTCAATAACATGCAGGTGGTTTTTGTAAAGGGAAGACAAAAAACCCCCCCAACATATACTGATATTTGTGTCCCTAGTGTCCCAAAAACCACACTGCAACTCTGCCTCAGGGAGAGGACGAGGTACGGCTGGTGGCTCTGCAACTCTAGCACTAGAACAAACAGGGAAAGGTAACTGACTTTCACTCCCTTGAAGTCCAAACATACCGGAATTCAGGTTTATTTGACCATCGCCCCTGAAGGAAAATCATCTGACAACCACCAGCCTCTTTTCCGCTCGTTACAATTCCGCCCGATGTTAAGAAGGAAAGGCAGAAACGAAGCAGACACTGGGCAGGAAGCGGTCAAAGATCCCTGTTTGGCCACATAACCAAGTGTCTCAAAAGCAGTACACCGAGAGCTTGGTGGCAACCACAGTTCTAGTTTCAGCTGTCTTAAATTCTTGAAAACACATTTACCATCGTGTCAGTATAGGTCTTGGCCTAAATAAGATTATCATAGCCGAAAAACTCTCTCTCCAAATATTACTTTGGATGAACTGATTACAAAAAAGCCAATCAAAGTTTATTCAGGTACACCTTCCTTCCAGAATACTAACATAATCCAAATGGATTTTTCGCTATTCCTCTCCACACACGTAGCTCAAAACTGAACTTTGTGAAAAGGCTGCTTACCTATCATATCGTGAGGAAAAGGTTTTCTGCTCATTTCCTGCCCATGCTGCTCCAATTCTGGATAACACATTACTCATGAAAGTTGCTATGATATCCAGATATCCTGAATTGGCTGGTTTTCTTGCTCTTGATACTGGCTTTGGTCTCGCAACTGTAAAGCACAAGGGAAAACCTATCAGCCTTGTGTTATCAAAGTGAGCGTTTCTTGACCGCTGTATTCCCCGCGCTAAAAATTACCTCCTCTTAAGGCCGACGAAGGCAAATGGTAAGGCCTGGCTCTCTCTGCAGCCAGCTGCCTTTGAACTCTAGGAAGGATCTTCCGATATGGGCGTAATTCAGACTTTCTGGCACATGCCCCCTCTCTGAAGCGAGGATGGCGATCATTCTGATGAATAAAAAGCGTAAAGCAGTTAACTAATTACAGCGAGTGCACTGCACAGAACAGCAGCAAGTCATTCATGAAGTTACGGGACGACGTGCCGGCTGTACTGGAGCTGGCAGCAGTAATTGTTTACCACAGCCCACTTCCTTGGGAGCAGGTGATCATGTCTGGTGCAGCCAGCTGATGTTTGCAACAGCTCGCATCCCAGTGAGACCCCCCCGTCGTCAGCTGCTGCACTGAGCCCAACGCTCGGAGACACCGACGGGGGCCATGGGGGGTCTGAGGCAAAGATGCTTTGTGTTGCGCATGACCAGCACGGCCTGCACGCTTCCTTGCGCGTATCTGTGGCACAGAATTTATAGACGGGTCTCTAGAGACAGGCCTATCAGGGCTGTTCCCTGTCAAACTCCCTAGTTTGGATCTAAGAGTACTATCACTTCTGCTGACTAAAGCCAACACCTGCAGCTCAGTGCAACTCGCAAATAATGGGAACATCAGGTTACCACGTCTTGTAGCCTCTACAGCCCTGTCAGGCAAGATGGATGTATTTCCCCCTTGATTCCCTCATAGGCAGACACCTGACCCAAACTGGGTGGCTGGACATCAGCTGGCCTGGGAGACAGACAGCCAGCTGCAAGACACCTCTTGCAGCTATCATGAATGGCTTCACGTATTAAAGGACCAGATTTCTTCAAAAAATTCAAGGTCTGAAACGTCAATCAAAAACTACAGATTAAGACAGCAGTATTATTCAGTCACTAAGGGTCTGGCTAACCACTAAGAGAAATAGGATAATTGTTCACTTAGACTCTCGGGAAGCTCACATCAGCAATATGCTTTGCGTTAGCAATCCGAGTAAGCATTACTACGTAGAGTCGTAAGGACGGCAGCCAAACTAGCAGTTACAGTTTCTAAAAAAAAATCCTGTAAAACAAAATATTGGCCCTTGCAATGCTTAAGTATTTTCTCCCTTCTCTGTCAAAACACGGGCCTTTCTTTTTCCCTGAACACTGACACAAATTACTTTCTGTACAAGCTAAAACTAACACACAACTTCAAATCACGCTTTGCATGAGCCTTTATAAGCCTCTCTGTGCAGAGGCTGATTTATGTTGGCAATACGTAGTGAGCTGAAACTTAATTCAAAATTATTTGCCACAAGCTGTGCCCTGGCTTGGAAGTTAGAATTTGGCCAGGGTCGGGAAAAAAAAAAAAAAAATTTCTTCTCAAATACTTCTCAAACACAGTTTTTCACTTTCTCCATTCTGTCCTCCTTTTTCAAGCAGACCAGGGATCAAAACCCTAACTCAAGACTACACAGGCAGTGCGACTGAAGGGTAATAGAGAAGAAACAGCTTTCTTCTTAGGAACGCTTTTGTTCTTGCTCCTAGAGCAACGTTGTATTCCCTTCTAGACGTTCAGTCTCGGATCGCGCTTCATCAGGAGGCAGTGCTCACTTTACAGTTCCAAGAGCAGACTGAAAACATTCTCATTTGCATAAAACTGGCAGGGTACAACTGCAATTATGCGTGTGGGTGGGCAGGACGAGCATAAACCCATCTCTGACAGTGAAAGCAGTGCAGGAGAAAACTTGGAAAAGGTCCATCTCTTCACATTCTCAATAAAGATTCGGTAAATGATCACCTCCTTCTGGAAGCTGGTGCAAGTCATATGGACAACTCCGGAGTTCAGCAAGCACGTACCATCTGCAGAAACAACCAACATTTGACAAGCTTCCATACGCTCACAGTTACGTTATGACCAGTTTACAGTTTTTAAACAGCAGTATCTGGAAAGACAGATCTCAGTGCCCATCTTCCTCACCAGATCACTTACAGACTTTTTAAAAAAATAATTACTGCGTCTAGAACTTTCATCTCTAGCGCAATCGAGGTGCTGTGCTTTGAGCTTCAGTTCAAAGTCATTTCATTTTATAACCATCACCTCTTCGCAGGCTCTATCATAAAAGCACCAAACCCCAAAACTCAGCACACTCTCGGATGTGTTTCACAATTTTAAATCCCACCTTAGTGCAACGTAATTTGAGTTGGGTTTGTGGGAGCTGGGGGTTTGGGGGTTTGGGTTTGGTTTTCGAGTGACAGAGAACAAGAGAACTATTTCATGTCATCTGACCTCAGTTTGAGCTTATCACTATAAAAAGCAGTGAAATACCTACCAAAATTATAGGAGCTTGGATTAAAAAACTGATCAGGTGGTGGATAGGAAGGAGGCACTCCGCGACAGAGACTCTGCTCACGTACTCGAATATCCAAAACGAGGCTTGGAGAAGTCATACTTAGTCCAGTATCCAGTGACCACAGCGCAAAATAGGGGCAGTCGTGAAGGAGTTCTTCCGGCCTTAAAGAAAACAAGTGCATAAGCTAAATGCCAACTTTCAGATGAATTATCTGGGGGGACACTGAAAAGAAGCTAAGAAAAATCTACCTCAGTGAATCTGGCATTTGAGCGTGATACCAGCGGTTAATGTCAAATACACCCAAGTAAGTAGATGGCTTTCCCTCACCATACGTATTCACTTGCCAGCTGAAGACTGATACACTGGTCTCAGGAGATATTACTGTAAAAGACAAGACGTTGTTTCTTATTTGTAGAAAACATGCCGTATCCGATATTTTTAAAGCACCGCTTCCTAGTTTGGTTTAATTCTGTTCTACCACTCATGCAAAAACAACACTGACTAAGAATAAGAAAAACAATTCACGGAGTAGCAAACACCTCTGTGACAGGTTCCAGGCATCCTGCCCCTTTTTCTTGTTCGGATTGTATCCGTTCCAAGCCAAATCAGATACATAATTAGTAGCTTATTAAGTTTGCCACGCATTAAGAGTTGAACAAGACATTTAGCTAGATGAACAGCTGAGCAAAAAAAAAATATGCTAGGAACACAGACACTGCTTCTTTTAGAAAGCACACAAATAGTCATCGTATACACTTGTATCACTTAGCCAGCATTACTAATTTCCAGCTTTGTCTCAACCACACATTTTCAGAACAGCTCCTCTCCTGCATGTCCGCACCGAAAGAACACAATTATCACACAAAACAAATACAGAAACAAAAGTTACAGGTATTTTTTCCATGCCTCATACTTCAGAAAAAGGAGGCAGAAAGGGGTTTTTTTTGTTGCCGTTTGGGTTTTTTTTGGTTTTCTTGGGGGTGTTGGGGGAGTGGTGTTCTTTTTTGTTTCCAACAGGTTTTTAGAAGGCACTCCTCTCAGAAACATGGCACAAGTGGAGAAAATCCAAAGGTGCTTTGATTAGATTTTGACACACCGTTGCTCGAGGATGGCATCACAAAAGACACGGAAGTTGCCGCTTCAGGACTAAGTCAAAGACAATCAGCAGAAATAGCCTAGAAAGGTCATGCAAGTGTCTTTGTGACACCAGACAGAAGTCAAGGCCCGTAAGAAGCGGGGGAAGGTGACTAACGCAGTCAAAACAAACGGCTATGCAAGTTATCACTGCAGCAGGCTCGAAGATATGGTCAGAGCGTAACTGGATTTGTAAACCCAGAGAGGTATATTTAATTACTGCAAGATAATGAAAGACACCATAAGAGTTTTAACTGTGTACATGGTCAAGGAAAGCTACCGCTGCATCCTGGATCCTGCTCTCCCTATCACCTGGGAGCAGGAGTAACAGTCCATCACCTCCTGACAGACTAGTACCTCTGTACCTGGCAAGTGGCCGAGGGAGGGCAATAACAGCACTGCGCATCCAGCAAGTTCTGGGCCTGCGCAACTGGTGGAAAACACCCAAATAGCTCATCACGGGAGCTGGGCCAGAGTGGAAAAGTCCCTAACGAAAGTCAGTTATCCTGGAGCCCATAAACAGTGACCCCAGGTGAGACCCTCTGAGCTCTTCTCCTGGATCGCAGTGGGCCTGTGACCAGCATCTCCCCTGAGTTGGGACGCCTCTCAGCTATCAACTCCTCGAGGCACCGTCTGCTGTCGAAGCCAATGATGGGCTGGGCAAAGTCGCCCCCCTCGGGTCTCAGTTATTGGCTGTTGAGGAATGATGATGCTTTGCAAGTATTTGCTCTAAGCTTGAGAAGAGGGAAATTTTAACCGTAGGCTAGCTTTTCTTCACCCGCCTCTCTACTTATCTATGTGTTTGGGTATACACAGCTGTTTTTACGAGTGTGGGTACATACATATTTCACTGGATCCAAATATTTTTGTCTGTCTGTGTGTTTGTACATCTTGTGTTTATGAATAAACATATGTACTTAGATAGATAGATAGATACGTAGATAGATCGATAGACAGACAGACAGATAGACAGACAGATAGGTATACGGATAGAGAGAGAGAGATAGAGAGAGAGATAGAGAGATGGAGAGATAGATTTAGGATACCACACAGTAAGTCATTGCGATTCTTGTCATTTTTGAATCTGTACAGTTAAGTCACTATTTTAATCATAACGTATTTTACTGAATTATTTTGTAAATCATTCAAGTGGTTAATGATTAAGTGCTGCTACTCATTAATAAATCTCAATTTGCTGCCAAACTATTACCGTGTTAGTATACCCATCCATGACACCTGGGAGAAGAGACCAACCCCGACCCTGCTCCCACCTCCTTTCAAGTAGCTGTAGAGAGCGACAAGCTCTCCCCTCAGCCTCCTTTTCTCCTGGCTAAACAACCCCTGCTCCCTCAGTCGCTCCTCCTAAGACTTGTTCTCCAGAACCTTCAACTTCAAGGTGCGGCCTCACCGGGGCTGCGTACCGGGGGACGGTCACTGCCCCAGTCCTGCTGGCCACACTATTGCTGATACAAGCCAGGATGCTCTTGGCCGCCTTGGCCACCTGGGCACACCTCTGGCTCACATTCAGCCGGCTGCCGACCGACACCCCCAGGTCCTTTCCCGCTGGGCAGCTCTCCAGCCACTCTGCCCCAAGCCTGTAGCGTTGCGTGGGGTTGTTGTGACCCAAGTGCACTCGATCCCCTCATCCAGATCGCTGATACAGATCTTAAACAGAACTGGCCCCAATGCTGAGGCCTGGGGAACACCACTTGTGAGTGGCCGCCAGCTGGGTGCAGATACAGACATAGGTGTGAACAGGGAAAAAAAAAATATTCAGATCACATTCCTAAGCAACGCAGAGAATGATCTTCTTTTTCCAAGAAGACAGCTGGAGGAATAAAATGACTGACAAACGTTGCAGAGATGGCCCTACTATACAGTGCTATAGCATGTCAGCAAGCACAAAATAAACCCCAATTTCCCCCTTAAGGAAGTCCCACAAAACTCAAGCAACTCTTTGTCTATTTAAATAAGCCCAACAAGCTCGTCTCTACAGATACTCAAGACTTTCTGACTTTCTGTGGGTACAGAACAACATTCACTGCTTAGATTCCCAAACTACTTTTTTAGAATAACCAAGCACGGACATCAGAACAAACCTTCATTAACGCTATCCTCTCCGTCAACCGGCTTGGGAAATTTTTCTACAGTCTGGCAGCTCAGAAATTTGGTATTGCCGGTCGGCCCTCTCCAGGGAAAGACTCCACACGTGAGATCTAAACTGAACCTTTCGTCACAGTATTCCAAACCCTGGGGAAAAAAGGAGAGACAAAAGGTCACTTTGGCGATATGAAAGAATCTATGTACCAGAATGTAACATAATATGCACCTTATACTGTGTATTTCCCATGAGCTTCTTTCTGATGGCAAACAGAAACAACATCTGGCACGCAAGAGAATCAAGCGTCAAATCCTAAGGGGTATCTTTGGCTGTAAAGGCTTTGCACATTTTCAAAATTTAGCATTCCCCTATCATTATTCGGTTCTAATCATGTTTTGCAGAAATCCTTGCAACACCAGGGTTTCTTTACAAACCGGAGGACAGATCTACAAAGAGGTATCTGAAATCAGGCGATACATACGCATGCAAAGCTCTTTGCTCTTGATTACAGGACTGAGGATGTTAGAGAAGTCTTGGCACTACAGCAGCTGAAGCTCTGTCAAGAGGTGTTATCTACTGGCACACCACCAGAGCGAAAACACATCCCTCTGTAGTAGCTGTGAGGACTTCTTACCGAGTAACCGTCTCCTTTCAAACCACATAAGCTTTTACCAGCTCCTCCTCTAATCTTGTCACACTAATGGGTGAAATATCCCCCGGTTCCTTCATCAAGCACGGCCACCAGCAAAAGGGGAAGCAGAGAGGATGTGGGAGGCACGCGGCCAAGGCGTTTAGGATCATGAATTACTACAGAGCCAGCAAACTACTTTGAGATATACCGAAACCCCAGCAGGATTGTGCTGAACCTCTGATACCACCTTTTCCTAGGGAAGCATTAATTGAAATACTGTCTTTCCAAATACAGAATTTGTTCAGGCTGTCTACCATGCAACACATCATTGTGTGTATTGACAAATAGCAGCTCTACAATTTAAAACAAAAACAAAAACAAAAACAAAAAAACAACTCACCAACACCCCCTCCCACCTAACACACAAAATACTACCACCAAGGAAAAACCAACACAACAATCAATTGTACCACACTCTACCGAAGTTTCCTAAACTTTCAGAGCTCTAAAATGAACTGGTACGACACAGTACACTCCCATAGGATTTGATATGATACACCTAAATCACCTAATCTGAGAAGAGACAAACCTCCTCTTAACCGTTCTAGGAAATACTACTAATAAGTATCAAGGCTGGCTTTAAAAAAAAAAAAAAAAAAAAGGGTCTTTCATTACTGAAAAGAAAAATGCTGAATTATGCTCTGAAGCACGCACAGTTCATTCTATTTTATCAAGTAACTTCTGCAATAACAGACACCACCAGACACGTGCAGAGTAGAGAAGCCAAAACCACCTCTTTGAAAAACTAGCATGAAGCCCAAGCAACCGATCCCGTTTTCATTACAGAAGGAACGATCACTAAAACCAGTTTATAATAAATGATGTTGTCCAGAATGAGAAGTCCATCATTCCAAAAGACCGTTGCATCAGATAAAGTCCTCAAACTCCATAAGCCTTTTGGAGATTAATTTGAACGGCTATCAATTTCCTCTCTTATTCATCTATGAACAGCCACAGAGTTGGGGCAGAGGGGAAGGGAAAGAAGATACCAGTTCCTGCCTGAGACACCTTCTGAAGCAAACCACTGTATTTTACATTTTCCACTGGGGCAAGCAAATCTAAGCTGAGCAACTCCGCTGTATGGAAGGTGTTAAGTAATTACTTTGTGGACCAGTAAACTACAAGGACAGTTTTCAAACGAGATGCGCTGGTCAGACTCGGATATGAAAGCAGAGCCTCTATACTCTGTCCAGCCGCAGGCACTGTGTAGGACAAGGGCCAAGATGTGCTGCATGGCCACGCCTGGGGGCACTAGATTTACCAACTCCTGAGATGGCATAAAAATGATCTTTGTAAGCATAACTTCAACATTCCGTTACATTAATTGCTTGAGCACAGGCTTAAACCAGCCCTGAAGGCAGTGGAGACACAACTCTGATGCTTATTTACAAAACTACAGTGCCACATGTTCCAAAACTCCTATTTGTGACTTTTTACCATGGTAAGAAGTCAGTTGCACTGTCTCATAGCCTCAAGTCTGATTCCTGGAAAGTAAAGCACTGCTGTAGTAGACACAAGTCTTTCAACTTCCTCTGAATTCTATTCAATGAACGAGGGTCAACGCTAGCTTCCTCTTTGTTTACTCAAACTTGGCCTGGCAATCGGGAACAACTCTTACACTTTCTGCCATGGAAGATGGACAAGGATCTTGACTCAGCCAGTCATATAGGCAGAGAGCCATGTGGTACTGACCAATCTCTGACTACAAGGAAGTATTCTGAGACTGAAAGTGTCCACCGTCGAGCACAGGGCCTGGCTTAATGCATCTTTGGGGTTTGGGGAGGGGGGCTTGGGAGTTGTTTTGGGGGGCAGTAGGTATCATCAGGTCTCAGTACGAAGCTACACGGCTCATCTGGAAGCGAGCTGAAGAACCCATCTTTTCTCCCCGGAGGCTCCAGCTGTTTAGTTCCTTCTTCAACTCCCTCCCGAGATTGGTTCCTGTTTCAATCTTCCACAGCACTCAGCACAGGGAAGCAGAGGGAGTAAAATATCTCAAACCCAGAGACTGGTGCCTGACACCTGCTGGAAGCCTGTGAATGTACTACTGATTGGACAGTCTGCAGAGGGTCAGGAAGTCTTACAGTAATTACACCACAGCTTTCTCAGGTCACAAACACAACAACATTATTCAATCCTTTGGTGTGCTTTTTTAAAAACGGTGCCAAGCAGAATTTCTAGTAGACCCATTCTTAAAGGCTGCTGAAGGACCTCAGCTCTCTGAGGTGAAATCTGGTGCTACTCACATCTTCAGTTAAGAAGAATTTTATTTGGAAAAGCTGCTGCCTCTTCGGGAGTTGCATGTATATGGGCTCTTTGCAGACGAATCTAGTTGGAACACACGACACTGCAGTGTGAAGTTGTATGACTTGTTCTCAAGAAGTACGGACAAAGGCCACGCCCAAGAAGACTCGGCAAAACATTTTTTTTTTAGTCAGCTCTGAGTTTTGACGGCAAGTATTAGCCCAGCCAACTCAACTGCTACTCACGAAGAGGAAATTACTGTTTTCAGCTTTTGACATACGTGCACGTCTTACCTCGTACATGACCTGTCCTGATGCCAGGCGTTTTCTCTCATGAAATAGTAACTGCAACAGATGTAAACTCACAGCGTCACCTTCACTGAAAAAGGTACAAATTATGACATGTGATTACAAAGCTGCTTTATAGTCCTTGTCATCACCTCATCAGAGCTAGACCAAAGCCTTCTTAATAGCATGCTCTTGCTGAAAAGAAAAACCCACTGCCCAAAACATGACAACCGGTCACATTTAGCGGCTAAAACACAAAGGAGGAAATGCTGGCACTAACAGCTTTGGGGACAAATGCCAACCATGCAGTCTGAAAGCTTTAATATGCTGTATGGACTAACGTTTCTTGGAAACGGTTCTTCACCGTGAAGCGTTCTCCAGCAAAACTGCTTTACAGTCACACCCAAAAAGATTGACACTCTCTGGACAGCTGGGCTGATCAAGTAGCTTGCTGATGCTGAAAGAGAGAGGTCTTTCTTTCTCCCCTCCCCTCCCCTCCCCACCAAACTTCCCGTCCCTCTCTTGCATACGCTGCACCCTTCCACCTTCTGATCTGATTCATTAGCCCGGCAGGAAACCATCGCCCTCTCTGCTCAACAGTGAGCGTTTTGTGCCAGGTGAGCTGAACCGGCTCGTGAAGGCTCCAGAGGCTGCTGAAGCTGGCACGAGGTGACAGGCAATACTGTCACCTCCCTCCTTCCGGGGCAGCAGGCTGCGGTAGCGGCACGTTTAGTGTTCCAGGTCTGCAGCCTCGGCTCCTTTCAGCGGCAGTTTCATACCACGGTGCGAATATCAAAGAAATCATGAAGCAGTCATCAAGATACAAAGCAAGCGTTTAAGAAAGCGAGCACAACAATACAGCCGCTGTTGCTTTGCCTCCTTTCGGGAGGCAGGAACCAGTAGGTCCCTCTTCACTTCTGCTAAATCCTGACAAGGTTGCATTATAAGCTTAACGGCTTCCGTACCTGAGAGAATCGTCTGCACAGCTGAACAAACGAAACATATATGCACGTATATATCAACTGTATGCGGACAAATATTGAAAAAAAAAAATAATAATCAGTGGCTTATAGTAAGTGTTTATTCACCTTTCTTGGGTAGACTGAACAGCCCACAAGTAGCAACAGTTGCGAGGATCCTTTTCAGGCTCTTGAAAAGTGACAGCATAGACAGGAATCCTTCCTCCTGCAAGCTGAGAGTGGTCCCTACAGGTTTAAAGAAATTTAAAAGAAAAAGAAAAGAAAAGAAATTAAGAGGTGATCCTACTGGCCCTAACAGTTTGTAGAGGGCTAGAAGCATCTCCTGAGAAAAGAGCACCTTCTGTGCTTATCCTCAAAGTACAGAGGTCATAATTCCCTCTCAAACAAGTGAGTCAAGGAAGCAACTACTTTTTATGCAACTGTCAAAGGGTGAGGAAATTACTGTCCATCCAATGGAACAGCCTGGGTTTATGCCCTTCTCTGCCTGAGGGGGAGGAACACAGACGATTACTGCAGCTGCCAGGCAAATGACTGTTCTGGCTGCTGTAGCCTACTTCAAGATTGAACTTAAAACGCAGCGTATCTTCTGAACAAATGTAAACCAGTGCCAAACAGAAGTAGTTCCTCGTTTCTTTACTTGGACTACGTAAAGCCCCTTTCTTCCAGACTTCTGAACCTTATCTGTACCTTCACAGTCGCTTCTTGCCGTCTAATTATCCCTCCACTGTCTATTTAGGCATCCAACAGTTTCCGGAGAGGCACTGCAGATTTGCTGAAGTGAATCCCTACCCGAATTTGGACAAATATTTCGAGCGAGATTGCTCTCTGGCAGATTTAAAATCATCTCTTAATTTTTCTATTCCTCGTGAGTTCACATGTCCCTTATTCTCATCTCCAAGTGTTCCACGCAAACTCTCATTCACGTGCATTGCTGCCTCAGAATGGCTCACTCCCCTGTTTCGGTCGAGGCTGACACGTAAGAAAGAGTATGTTTTCAGGCACAGACCAGCTATTGATTCTTCATGTCTCACTAGTATCATCCGGGACACTTTAAAGAATATCACCACCAAAATCACACTAGCAATGTAATTATGCCTTTCAATGCATGCCCTAATTGCAGTAACTTCTTCAGAAAAAGCATTTCTAAGATCTGTTTCATCGAAATACACACATTTCCTGGTTTCACCAAATGCCACCGAAAGAAGAAACTGTCTGATAAAAATCAGCTCTATCACGTCCTAACTGCTTGCCATAACCCAAAGAAGCACGCTTTCCACAATGCCTCAATCCACAGGCACAGTAAGGAAAACAATCCCGGTCCACTGGGGAGAAGGCGGTCCGCTCGGGCCTTGTGTGACTTCACAGCTCTGTCAGAAGAGGATTTCTAAGCATTCTTCCAAGATTACATGCAAAATTTCAGTCCCGGAAACAGTTCTCTTGTAATTAACGTCCTTCCTTAGGCAAAACATGGAGACCGGTGCACCGCCAGGCACAGCCAAGTGTAAAGGCCTACTTACTCCCTCTTCAACGTTTTCATGTTCCACAGTGACAGGTAGCCATCGGAAAAACCCACGACGAGATGATTGCTTCTGCTTATGTAGCTCAGGGTTGATACTGCTGTTCCCGAAGGATTTTGTAATTGAAAACAGAGATGTCTCCCTTCTCTGGCCACAGTTTTTCTTCTCTTTGGAACTCCCACAGGAATTCCACTGGCAACTTCCAGATCTACACACACAAAACCACACAAGGAATGAATGTGTTATGCCATTCACGTTGCATTTTCAACACTGACGTGACTACACGGGTAACCTAATTCTACCAGCCCAGGCAAAATACCCATTTATGCAACGCTTCTTTTGCTACTGCCGTCTTCTGTGTATTCAGAGAACATAAGAACTCTCCGATCGGACGGGTATTCTCCCTCGTATGGCAAAACCAGGTAAAAGCGTAACCTTCAGCGACAAATTCGGCTTGGACTTTGGAAATCAGGAGTTGGGGCTTCACGGTGAAGCTATCTGAAGTGCCATCAACTCCCAAAGCCACTGCTGTATTAGCTGGAACAGCGTATGCCATCTGAATACACCAACCGGAGATCTCATTCACCCACATGCATGAATTTTGGAAAGTCGGATTTGTTTCAAAAAGCAAGCTTAAGATCTGCCCCAAGTCAGCTAAGAGAAGCAGAACAACGTTCCCAAGAAATAGGGCACCTCCGGCACAACTTCCTGCCAGGCAGCTGCACCGACTCAGACGGTGAAATCCCTACAGCTCACCGGCAAGAATCACGGGGACATGGGGATCGTGGTGGGAGGGGGGCGTTTACAGCATTAGCGGGAGCACTGGGCCACTCCCATTTTTCATCAGTTCAGGACTAGGTGATGTCAAACTGCCACCTGTAATCAGCACTCATCAATGTCTGCACACGAGTATCTGCAAAGTGGCACGCATACTGTTTGTTAAAAAGACACCAGGTTTCTTCCTTTTAAATTCAAGTTTAAAAAGCGCACGCTTACCCGATGCTTCTCTTTCATTCTGACTGCAAGATAAATTATCCAAGCAAAGGTCAACCAGAAGTAGGTGGCCAACATCTGTAGCCACTGCTGCCACGCCAAAGAGCCATTGCAGGCTCGGATGTAGGTGCCGAGCGCTCGCACTGGTGATGCCTCCGTGATTAGTTATGAGCTCTACAGCAGTTACCTACAGGGAGAGTGCAAGTCAGTATTTAAGCTGCTTGACAAGCTAAACGGAAATCATTCGAAGGTGAAACCAGAATTAGCACATCAGAAACAAGAAGGTAAATACAGGATCATTAGGCTTACAGACAATATCCAATTTTATCAAGAAAAAATAATAAAATAAAGCCCTCTACAAACACCTGGTACTTCTTCCCATTCACTAGATCTCCCGCAGTTACTTAACGGAATTACCTTCCGCTCACATGGCGCATTCTGTTATTACAGCTCACCAACCTCCCTTTGCTACCTGGAAATAATTAAGTCTAAGAAAACACAGAAAATCAGACGTATGCAAGAAACTTGACCGTAATTAAGGGACCGAAGGAAGACAGACAAAACTAAATCGCCTTCTCCCACTGCTCACAGCCCATCGGCACTGGGACACCGGCTACGCCTCCTTTGCCAAACAGGTATTACGATAAATCATGGCTGTAAGTCACACGAGGCAGCGGTCAAGTCGCATGGTAGACGCACCATCTGCATGGGAATTACACATTTTTACACAGTGTTCAAGGGAGATACTGGCTCAGTAAAATTTACGCTCGTCCTCATGGAGGGTAAAGGTAACAACCAGATAAACTAAAAAGTTTTCCATGCACACCAGCACTTTTGTGAATGGGAACAAAAATTTGAAAGGCCAGACTAAAACAGCAGCAAAAAGAACAGCAGCTTGTGGGATAAAAAGCTAACTCCAACTACGGAAGAAGCCTACAGACCAGGAACATTTGTCAAAATACCGTTCAATAGTTCTGAAACATGCAACCATTATAAACCAATTTTAGATAATTAATGCCTTACATTCAGATTCGCTTTTCCAAGAATCCCATTCAAATAATACTCCACTGACACTCTGAGTTTTCTGCTGTGCTTCACGTGTATATCCAGAGGGCAGTGAGAGATGCTCACACACACACACACAGAATTACACCAATATTCTGTCGAAGCTTGAGAGTTTGTTTTTTTAATTCTCTGAGTGACTACACACCTACTCTTACTCCAGAAGGCAGTTATACGGTCACTATAAATACCCTGTATTAAAACACTAAGGGCTTCACACCTTGGACCACAGTTACTCTAAGCTAGTGTTAAACTCTACAGCTTAGCTGTCCACAGAAGATATACCCACGTGGAAAAGAGTCCAGAAACAAAGGTGCTCATTAAAGCCTTAAAACAGTAACGACTGTTAGTACTGTGGAAAGTGATGTTAAGAACAGATCTGCATTTTACGTTTAAAGATCATCAGCGTGAAGACCAGAGAAACATTCCAGCAGACTCAAAACGCGTATGACGTAACTTATAATTTGGAAGTACGAGTTACCGAAGAAATTCAAAACCTATGGACCGTGGCCAAGTACAAGTTTTATCTACTTGGTTTTGCTTACCCTTACTCCCACACTCACAACTTCAAAGCTAACAGTCCAACTGGCAATACCTCTGCCCTGTCTATGCCCGTCTGCCTCATCTAGTCGCAAAAAGATAGGAAGCAAAATGAAAGCAACAGACCAAACATGCTTATAATCCAGAGCACTAGGGTGTAAGAGCAAACACTCAAATAAGCTGTGACTTTATTCCGAAATCCACAACCTTCATCACACAACAGCCAACTTTTCCCCCACAACGTTTCTTCACATTTTCTCCTGAGGCATTTCTTCGTGCTATAGAAAAACTCCCTAATACAACCGAGAACTACATTCGACCTCAAGTCACTTCTGTAGACACAGAGGCGGTAGGTGACATGGTCCTTCTTAACCTTTCCTTCTCCTATTCCCAGTTCACTTAGATTTAACAAATAAAACTATAAAAAGCAATGTCATTTTCCACAAATGTCATTTGCTTACTGATTATATGCTGATGTCAGCACACAGCATGCCCTTCCGTCTGAAACTCCGGGATTTCTCAAGGTGATAGGCAAACTAACACAGTGGAGCGGCAACCCAACTCCTATCTTCTGAAATTACCACAGTACAAATGCTTACTACTAGTAATCACACTGTAGCATTACAAACAAACAAGCAAAATGCCACCCGTGTTCTAGCAAGTCAAGCCAAATCACTTTACGGAAAGCTGGGTAAGAAAGAAGTATTTACTTGTTGCAGATTCTGGGAGGATAAAACCAGAATGCACCTTGATATTCAATTAACTTACGCTGATTCTTGTTTGCATTAAGACAATGAGACTAGGGGTCATCACATCATTTGAGCCCAGGGCTTATACAAGACAGAAAAAATTGGCAACATCACAACACTGTATCCCCTCCACACAAACACAATTTCAATAATCAGAGGTTCAAGGGCCACACACGGAAAGTTGATCTTTCAACAGTCTGTCAGATAACTTACTAAAGGCTCTTTTTTCTAACCTAAGGCAACAGAAAGAATCTGTTCTGCTCTGAAGTCACCGGCTTGCTTGTCTGAGACTCATGGGACTGGGTCTAAGTCATTTACAGCACAACTACAGACCTCTGAGATATGTTAAAGACAGTATTTCTGACAGAATAAACCATTCAGGAAATGTATGCTACAGAGACTTTAAAGACTGGGGGGGTTTCCCTTTTCACTCTGCCCCAAAAAGCATAGTTTTCAATGCCCTTTTTTGTGGAAGCGGAGAGTTAGGTAACTATGTGCTCTGCAGTAAAACCACAAAACTTACCTTACGATCAGTCAACTCCAAAGATAATGGTACCGTTAGGCCCAGGATCAAGGCTGCCTTGACTGGATACTCTGAAGCGACAGAATGCTAACGCAATACAGAAAAAATACCTCCTGCAAAGAGACGCTCCAAAGCTTTTCCGGAAACAGGATCGTGCAGCACCTAACAACATAAAAGCTTCGTTTCTCCAATTAAAAAGCACGTACCCTTCCTGGAAGAGCCACGCCTTTAACCACTCTTGATATTCCAAGGTCGTACAGACAGAGAACGCTTCCCTCTGCTTCTTCCAAGCCAACCAGCAGCCCAGTTCTCTTCTGCCAGGAAAACTCCTTTACCACATGCACAGTGGGAGGCTGTTTATTTGCTCCCTGGAAACGGTACGCAGAGAGCCGCGCTCCTGTCACAGAGCTCACCGCCTGGAGTTGAGGACCACACGCCTGCCACGCCAGGCCATGGCTCCCTGGAAGAGAAACGCAAGAGGACTTAAGCAAAGGTCCAGCAGAAGACTGAAAACTGCCGAGAAGTCACAGTCACCGCCCTTTCCTTCAGTAAAAGTACCGAGCAGAGGAAGACCAACCCGCCCGATTCCGGTCAAGTAGTTAAAGCCACCCGTTGAAATCCTCAAGGAATGTATTTGAAAATTAACACCTTTGTTATTTTGCATTTGTACTTGTCACTCCCGCACTGAAGAGTTCTGATTGTTTGGGATAAAGATTACGAGATATTGATCTCTAGTCTGTTTACCATATTCAGCTAGGTTTTGCTAGAATCCTCTAAATACATAGGGGAATACAAGTCCTAAAGCCTACTTTGAGTAGAGCAAATCTAAACCAATTCGTTTCTAGTGTATTCATTTTACTTGCCACATGCCTACTTTGGGCAGGGATTTAGACTTCAGCAAGAATTTATCTTAAAATGGGCACCACATGAGTAAACTCAAACTGTTACACGTGCTGAGCACAGGAAGAATTTAACACGTGCTGTTTCACTGAACTTCCTCAAACTCAAAGCAAGGAGTAACTCAACTCAACCACTGCACTTCCAGTCAGGCAGGTGGACTCTAGCTGGTCTAAACAGAAGCCCAGGCATCCGGGCAGGCACCCAGCTCTACTTTCAGATCACCTAGAAAGTCAATGACCTAATCTGCTCAGCCACTTTCAGCAACTCTCACTGGGTACTCATCTGCGTCCTGTCAGATTCTTGGGAAATACGGATGCAGCGCTCAACAGCCTTCTCCCCCTCCTTCTGTTTTTATTCACACTAGAAAAGTAAAACCAGGGGGGTTTGCCTCTGTAACATTTCGGCATGTGACGGTCACAGAGATTGAGCTGGTACAAATCAATACGGCCCCAAACAACACTATTACTTTTTGGAAAACTGCCTCTTACTGAATTAGAATTTGAGGAGGGCCACCGACCCAGCAACGCTTACGGAAATTGTTCTGATGGCACAAGATGGGTGCAGGCTGCTGTAGTTTCAAAGCTGAGCTACACTAACGTTTTAATATGAACACGTTTAATAGTTAAAACATCCTTTCTGTTCTCGGCAAACCCGACGCATCTTAACAGCACCAACCTGACACAGTTGCTACGGTGCCCCGGTGCTTCAGGTAACCTCCAGGCAATAACATCTTTGCACCAAGACCAAATTTAAAGGAAAATGCTCACCTCCAGAAAACTTCCCGCTCAGCACAGAATCTAGGGTTGTCTCATCTTCCCCAAGTGCCTGAACAGTCACCTCGGGAAACTGCAGCAGACTGCTCGTTACCCGAGCCATCAGGTCTCGCACTCTTCACTGTAAAGAAAAAAAAAAAAAAAAATGACCCACGTCAGCCCTAACTATTTTTGAGATTGACACAAGTTCCATCGGGATGCAGCGAATCATCTCCTGTACATCACCTGTAGTTCTTTCCCTTAAAAAAGCGGCACTCGGGACAGTTTTCAATCTCACAGCAGAGCAAAGCGAGAATCCTTTCCCTTCTCTGATGCCTGTGGGATCACAAACAAAAAGTGACACAGACGTATGGACAAGATAAATAACAGGAAAAAACCCAATACCCTGAGTTCACGTCTGCTCACATAGGCTAATAAGATGCGAGCTGAGAAAAATCGTATTTCACATTGCAAGCAATACAGACTTCCACAGTTCATCATTCAGAAAGTAGTTTCCCATACACTTACGATGGAAACAGAACACAGCACTTTAAAACACTGATATTTTCCTGTTCTGAGATCCTCGTATTCCTTATTCCAGTCCCTTCCTTCCTACTGCCTGCCCTCATCACATCCCTGCAGTCTACTACAGAAATTTCTAGGCCCTTCAGACGGTGTCCACACTTCTACAGGTGCTCCACAAGGAGTTCGTATTTCACTATGTCAAAACAGAGGTGCTGGTGGCAAAACTTGAGAGCTGAACTGATTTACAGGGTTAAATAGGTGGCTAAACAAGAGATATTCCATACACATGGGAATGCAAACTACTCCAAGTTACTACGTTCTGCAAGTTCTCTGCGCTATTGAAAATGGCACCGTAAGAAAGTTCATGCTCTGAAGCCTGTGCACTGGAATCCACTACATGTCCAGTCACAAGCACTCGGGTTGAGAATATGTCCAGTATCTTCTGCCAGAGCAAAACCAAGGAGTGTGGGAAAGGCAGGAAGTGTAAGTCAGGGGCCTGCACTAAGCACAAGTCAACACGTTGAAAAAAGCGTTGCCAATGGCAAAGCCAGTATCGCAGGACGCTGCTGCAGCCAGCCAGCCTGACCACTCTGCGAGCATTCACAGCTAGCACAGATCAAGTTCCAACTGGGACAACTTCTTTGCAGCAGTTTTGCTGCATTTGCTTTTTGGTGCTTGTCAGCGTTTCAAAGTAAACAGCGGGACAGCCTTTTGCACTGCATCCGGGGGCTCCAGAGAGTCAAAAGCCCTCACCTCCCTCCACCCGCTGGCAAAGCTCCGCCTTACGCAGCCCAGGACACCAAGAGCCTTCTCTGCACGGGGGCCACTTCTGCCTCACGGTCAGCTTGGTGCCCAGCAGGCTCCCAGGGTCTCTCTGCCAAGCCTCTTTCCAGCTGGGCAGCCCCCAACACATGCTGGTGCATGGGGTTGTTCCTCCCCAGGTGCAGGACTTGGCCTTTCCCCTTGTTGAACTGCCTGAGGTTCCCGTCAGCCCATTTCTCCAGCCTGTCAAAGTCCCTCCGCGTGGCAGCGTGACCCACCGGGGTATCACCTCTCCACTCAGACCAAAACAGGAGTTTTACTCTAAAAGGCCGCGAGCATATCGGAGACCGTCTGCCTCGGAATTCTACAATCAGGCTTATCTCACTCAAGCGCAGCCTACAGATTCTCCTGCAGAGTCTGTGCGGCTGCTCCATAAGCACGAATCTACAGCAGCAGGTGAGAAGAAGAAAGAGTTTCAGCTCTCTAGCCCAACAACCCCCAGCAGAGAAGATCCCGGAGCTGATGCAGCCCACAGCTTTGACTTCCCTTTAAATGAAAAAAACAAGCCAAACCACCCCAGAACTTGACGCTAGAGCCAGTTTACCCAGCTACCTCCTGTGGCTATTCCCTGACAAAACTCCGCTGTCATCCAAGGGGTGCAGTCCCTGCCTAACACGGCAGAGTTTGCAAAAGCTCCCGACGTCAGTTCTGAAATGATGCTCTTTTTCACACCGCTTGGTGTACCTGGACAGACGGACGTAGGTGCTGAGTGCCTCAGCACAGAACACACACGCAGCCTTCCTGGCAGAGGGAGACCGTAGTCAGCAGGACACCTCCAGCGCGCCACCCCCAGTGACATCTCACCGCTTGCCCCTCGCATCACAGATTCCAGAATCACAGCATCACACTGAAGACAAAGGCCTTCCAGAATCTCTGGAGGTCACCCGGCCCAGCCCCCCTGCTCAAGCAGGGTCCGCCAGGGCAGGCTGCCCAGCACCCTGGCCAGACAGCTGTTCAATCCCGAATGCTGAAACATACTTTTACAAACAGCAACCTGACAAGCTGAACTGCGGGGACATCTGCAACACGGGCAACAGGCCTGGGTTTTTGGTGACTCTCTCCTACAGATTTAAGTATGTTCTCCCCACGCGAGGGAAACAACGCCACACCAGCAAAGCCTAACTTTTTTTTACCACGCACTCTAATCAAAGAAGCCTATGCACAATAACCTCCCTAGCAAAGTATATGCCCATGAGAAACTATCACCTAATTAATTAAACAGCTGTGTAGTTTGTGGCAAGATGCAGCTCATTTTAAGTTAAAAACTGAACGGAACTTGGAAGCGTGTCTCCTTTGTTTCCCCACTGGGGGGAAAGGATGGCTATCATATATATATATATATATAAAATACATATCTATAAAACGTATATAAGCACATATCATAAACATACATATAACAGATACCCTTCGGGCTTTGAAACTGAGAGAAAATGAGCTCCTAACAAAAATTCAGCGTAAATTTCATTTCACTCTACTCAGAGCAGTCCCCTCATCTGTTTCCACCTCAACTAGCCACCCACTCATACAGAGTTCAGAAAAAAGATGAATGGCCTCTTGCAGGATTTTTGATTTTGCACGGTTACATTCCTTACAATACCTAAAGCCGTCCTCACGGTCTGTCTTCTCTGGTTTGCAAAACAGCAATAAATACGCCCTGTTTTGGGTATAATCGTAGCGCACCCACCTTTAAATTTCTTTGTCAGCTTTGTGAGAGGAGGAGAGAAAAGGAAGGACTCCTTTTCCTCAACAGGCCGTTTCTGATGCATGGCAGTTCTGCAGGATCTGGTTCTTGAAACAGGATCTGTTGAAGTTCTTGATCCTTCATCACGTCCTGACAGGTTTATGTCTTCAAGCAGCAAAGGACTGCCATCAGGTCCTCGGCAGAAGGCCTCCTCCCCTGTGCTCTCCTTCAATAACGATCGTCTCTTTCTGCCCCGACGGGCTCTCCTTACTGGACTCTGAAACAGAAAAGGCCCAAACAATAGGCCTCAAACCAAAGTTGACTTCTGAGTGCATTCCCCCACCAGCAATCAGCATCTTAGCAGCAGAATGAAGCAACCAGCACCTTATCAGCATGAAAATGCAACCCTGGGAACAATCCCTGGGAACTGTAAGTAAACAATAGGAAGTAACTATAAATCCCAAATGTAAAGAAAAACAGAAACTCCTCAGACGTGCCCGGATCCTGGCCAGATCCGGACACGCCTGAGTGAGGCATGTCAATCTACCAGGTATCTCCTGTGCATTTCGTTTAGACTTGTTTGTTAAACTGTATAAAAGCCAGACCCTCTCACAGCACAGACGGAGACCTCACCTACGAGTGGACACACTGCGTAGGACTTCCCAATTTCTGGGAAAGGCTCTCTGATCCTTCGCTGTGACGGGGCTCCCCAGCTGATGCACGGGTCGGGGTGATGGTAAAGTATGAGGGCAATTGGTGATGGATCTTTCTTAATCACTATAGCCAGCTTTATGTAGTAACGACTAGGTGCATTACCTTGCTTATTCTTTCTGCTGCTTTAAACAGTAATGTCTAGGTGCATTACCTTGCTTATTCTTTCTGCTGCTTTAAGGTAAAATAAGCCTATTTCTTTAACTTGGTGTCTGTGTCCTTTGTGTTAACCCCGTCAATTGGCAAACCAGACTCCCGGGTGTGGCTGATTCCTCATTTGCCTGTGGAAGTTCTTGCTCACGAGTATCCGTTTTTTCTGGCTTGGCATGTGGAACTCTTCTTCTGCCCCTAGGAGAACCAAGGATTTCCACTCTCCCACCTGCACGTATGCCTTCCTGAGTACAGGCAGATTCTTTGCCTGCCAAGAAAATTTGTGCCCCCTTCCTCGCGCGTCTTCTAGGAGTGACAGGAAGTTTAAATCCTGCCCGAGGAAGCGATGATTTAGACAGATCAAGGGCAGAATTTTCCAAAACTTCTGATGAACTCCTCTTCCTCCTTCTGCCTCTTTTAGTTGGCACAGGTAAGAGGAGTTGGTCACTAGGCAGCCCCTCCTGATCCTTGACAATACTGCCAGTAAATTGTCAATCAATGAGTTTCGGTTTTCTTGCACTTCTGCTGGGACTGACTGCCTGTTTAATCTTCTGATCGGTGGCACTCTGGCCAGCTTCTTGACCTCCTGCTCAACTTTTTCTTCCTCTAGTCCTTTTGGAAGGAGCAGAAGCAATAATGCTACCTTCAGCAGGAGAACTTTCCTCGCTAGCCTCTTGCGAGACTTCAGAAGCAGCTTCCTCTGCTCTCCTTAATCCTCCTCTTGGAGTAACAGCTATGGGCAGCCTGCTGACGGACAACGCTTGTCCATCAGAATGGCTGCTTTCTACTTTTTCTGAATTAGTCAGTTTAGGCTTCCTACCTCTCCTAGGAGGAACAGGCATCACAGGTATTTGCTCATCTCGAGTATTTCCTCCCGTTTCAAGTCTACAAGTCTCAGGTGCTCCTTTTGTTCGCTTGGTACTTCTCCCAGGAGACATTCAAACAGAACCAGTCTGTCTGTCTGCAGCAGTTGATGAGTGCCTTCCGAGGGAATGCCTGGACTTCCACTCAGTTGTCCCCTTGTGTGTGTTCTAGCAGTGATGCCATACTCTACTTGATGCCTCCTGGTTTCATCTTCCACTCCCGTCACAGGTGATTAAGGGAGCCTTTGCCTTCTGGAATCTAGTGACCTTTGTCCTGGTTCGGGCTGGAATTGAGTTCATGTTCCTTTTCGGGAGCGAGAAGAATGCTGCCAGCACACTGAGCTTTCAAGGACTCTCCAAATCCCTATGTCCTGCCTTTGCGCAGGCACAAAAGAAGCAGGGATGGGACACGGCTGAAGCACCGGGCCCGGACTGGCCAACGGGCTATTCCACGTCATGTAACATCACGCTTGCTATGTAAAGGAGGGGTGGGCGGGAAGGGGCTCTCTCTCGCTTCCGGGATTGCAATCGCGGGGTCTTAGTATTTCGGGATCGCTAGCCGGGAACGGGCTGGGTGTCGGTCAGCGGGTGGTGAGCAACTGCACGGTGCATTGCCCGTTTCTAATTTCTATTACTGTCACCGTTTTATTTTATTACCATTAGTAAACTGTTTCTATCTCAACCTGCAAGTCTCCCTTTGCCCCTCCAATTCCCTCCCCCATTCCCAGGTGGGGGAGGGAGGCCGAGCGGCTGCGTGGTTGTTAACCGCTTCTTAAACCCTGAAAAGATGTATTTAGCACGTCAGTATGATATGAACAGATAGCTGCTCGTCTAGTGGAATGGAAGACAAGTTCAGCTTTACCGATTCGTTCCTATGTTACTGAAAAAAGAACATGTCCCAGCACTCACTGAGTCTCAAGGTTAACTTGTTCTAAGAGCCTTGAAGTGACAGGGCAAACTTTCGGGTTTGATTTCAGAAGTGATCAGTAAAACAGAAAAAGATACGTGAGGAGAAGGCTGTTAAGCAGTTTCACAAAACAGTTTCCCAGGTTTTTGAAGCTCTGAAAATGACTCTGAGATATAAAGAGCTCTCGGTGTCCCTCAGCTGCATCACATTCACCATCGTCACTAGCTGGCAATTCACGTTCAATCTGTTGCTCTGAAGCAGCACAGCTGTGTTGAAGATTGCCTGGTGGATGGAGCTCACTACACGGCGATGTTTCAGGAGCTGCTTCTGAGGTTTCTGCCGTACCCACACTATCTTCAATAACCTGAAGGTAAAAATGTCTGTTAATGCATTCTTAATTACCAGACAGACTAACTTCAAGCTGAGCTTCGTGAAACTGAGGACAGTGAAATGCTGCTTTTCCTTTCAGACCACCACCACGTGTAAAGTGGGAAACATACAATCTACTCCCTGCCACAGATAACAGTTCATGCGTTTAAGGGACAGAGAACAGACTATTCCATTTATGCAATGACACGCTCCATTTCTGCTCTTTCTGTTCCTGGATAACGATTTGCCACCACCCGTGAACAACGTGAGCAGTTTCACAACACAAGCTGCACACACGACCGGCAGCAATCGTCACGCTGCAGAACTTTCTGGACTGACCACAAATCCACAGGTCGTACAGACAGAGAACGCTTCCCTCTGCTTCTTCCAAGCCAACCAGCAGCCCAGTTCTCTTCTGCCAGGAAAACTCCTTTACCACACGC
This sequence comes from Tyto alba, assembly GCF_018691265.1. Taxonomy (NCBI): domain Eukaryota; kingdom Metazoa; phylum Chordata; class Aves; order Strigiformes; family Tytonidae; genus Tyto; species Tyto alba. The sequence continues at coordinate 25,762,779 of NW_024881323.1, read as the reverse complement.
ACAGTGGGAGGCTGTTTATTTGCTCCCTGGAAACGGTACGCAGAGAGCCGCGCTCCTGTCACAGAGCTCACCGCCTGGAGTTGAGGACCACACGCCTGCCACGCCAGGCCATGGCTCCCTGGAAGAGAAACGCAAGAGGACTTAAGCAAAGGTCCAGCAGAAGACTGAAAACTGCCGAGAAGTCACAGTCACCGCCCTTTCCTTCAGTAAAAGTACCGAGCAGAGGAAGACCAACCCGCCCGATTCCGGTCAAGTAGTTAAAGCCACCCGTTGAAATCCTCAAGGAATGTATCTGAAAATTAACACCTTTGGTATTTTGCATTTGTACTTGTCAGTCCCTTCTCTCGGCCCTTCCTCACTTGGCAGGCTTCCCAGTCCTTTGATCATCTTTGTGGCCCTTTTCTGGACCCTCTCCAGCCTGCCCACATCTTTTTAGTACAGCGGGGACTAAACTGCTGGCAGACTCGAGGGTGGGCTAGCCAGTGAGCAGGAGGAAAACCCGTCTCTGGGAAGACCGGGTGTCTCAGCCAGCGGTGAGGGAGGGAGCCCAGGGTGGGGGCACAGAAGATAGCTGGGCTTGAGGCCATGCTGACCTCCTGGGGCTCTGTAAACGAAGGGCGTGCGTGGGAACCCCCGGAGTGACAGCACGCCCGCGGTGTCACTCGCGAGCTTGAATCGCAACAAGCCGGAGAGGAGGCTTCAATCTGCTGACTTCAAAACAAAATCTGGTCAGTCAGTAGCAGCAAGGCTATGGTTCAAAATCAAACGTAAAAATAAAGAGCCACGACATGCTTTTTTTCCTCTGTCCAAGAACTGTGCGTAATAGGAGTAACTCGACTGCCGGGCTGGGCGAGCCGAGGACTCAGGCCAAGGAGGAAGAACGTAGCCGACTCAGTATGAGTGATAAAGTGTGCTTCAGTTTATTGATTTTCATTACAGCCTTTTATAATCCTTCTACTAATTATGCCTACTAGTCACTAGCTGATTGGCTTAAGCTCTAAGGGTCGTATTCTCACGGTCCACCTACTTGCAGTTAGCTTACAGCACAAGTTTCTCATAACACTAAGTTTCTCACGCTACTATTTCTGATTCCTGTTTACTTGTTTTCGATACACAACAGTACCGTAACACAATGTTTCTCAGACCACCGTTATCATAACACTAGGTTTCTTAGACCACTATTCCTAATTCCTCTCAACCTGTTTTCGACACACCACGGTACACAAGGCTGAAGTGTCCTTGACATTCCTCAGGTATCAGCAGCTGCGAGCAGCTGCAAGCAAACCCTAGTGAGGCCCAGCATCAGCAGCTAGAGCAGGCTCTGATCGTACAATTGCTCGGTGGGCTCAGGACCCTTGTCTCTGAGCCATTCTCCAACACTCGACTACAGATAGGGATTTCATTTCCACATTGGTACGGCAAGCGAGATGGGAAGGAATGAGTTTCCACAGAAACACGTTCACAAACGGCATCCCTGCGTCGTTCCTGCTGGCACACAGCGGGGGAGGCTGGTTTGGGAGGACAAAGCACTTTCTGAAGGGGAAGGAACACAGGAGTAAATCGCAAGCAGCCCTCAGTAACCAGGGCAGTACTCTCACAGACAGACGGCCCTGCTGCACGGGCGTGAAGCTTTCTGCTTCCAGCAGTGCTCGAATCCGCTGGACAACCAGCGCAGGATGCTGATGGAGTGGGAGCATCCAGCAGCTACAAAAGCTGTACTGCATGGCTGAAAACTTGGCCTCTGCTGTAGCGGAGAGGCGCGGCACTGTAAAGCTTCTGTACCCTATGAAGCTGTATAGAAGGCGGCATTAATTTTTCCTTACCGAGGTGCTGGAAAGACTTTCTCATGCATACCCATCTGTAAATCCAGCTGTACTACCTCAACTTTGTTTCCCACAGTATTTTAGAGGATCCACTCTGTCTTGTACCGGAAGCTGCTCCAGAGTCACGGTTCCCATTTTTCCGATTTGAGAGTAACCCAGCCTTTTAAAGTACCGCCTGGAAAGGTCTTGGAAAGAAGTGACACTTTGCGCTAATCCCACCTGGCACTGCTTGTACTTTTCCCAATGCTGGGTGGCTTTGAAGAGCTCTTTGCACACAACGGGCACCGGGCCTCTGTTTGCAGCGCAGCCGATCGTCCAACAGCTCTTCCCGAGCCGGCCTGCCCGTACGCCAGCAGAGCAGCGTTATAACCTTGCCAGGCGTTCTCCAGCGCTCCTTGGGCCAGATCACACAACACCTCGCTCTAAACAACGATCGAGTGCATCCTCTTCACAGATGAGCAAGCAAACGCATACACAAGCACTGCTGCCCGGGACGCGTGCCCCCACTAACAGGTTGAATCAAGATTTGCAAACGTGCTTGAAAGTAATACCGAGTTCCGGGATGACGGGAGCGTAGGCAAAAGCTAGGTAAGGCTTCCAACCAGTAAACCGACCCGTGCCAGTCACCTGCAGTACGCTTACATGAACGTTAATAATGGGAGATAAACTAAATGAGCAGTCTACGACCGTGTATTAGCTACAACTGCTTGTAGTTGGTTCTTTGAGTAAAATCTTACCTGGCCTGCATAGCTGTTGGATCCGGCTGAGACGAGCATACCGTTCTCGCCCTTTCGGAAGCCACTACGAGACCACTAGGCTAGATGAAACGTAAAGGCCTTCCAGCGCCCTGGATTCTGAGGGCCACATATGCTTGTGCTGTTGGTGCTCACAGAAATCACACACTACTTCCCTGCACCCTTCTCTGTGTACTGAAAATACGGTTGTAGCACCAAAAGGCAAGCGATCGGTCACCCAGCGATAGCTCCTGCTTTTGTCTGCATTTAAGCCAAGTTGAACAGCAAGGCACACCACAGCAAGGACTGCTGTGGGATAAGCCTGCTCTTAAACTATGCCAGGGGATACACAGCCAAGGAGGAAGCGACCTGAACCAACGGACACGTCGGTAACTGTAACTTGCATTTTTCCCTCTCCCTCGCATACTGGTCATCCACACGGCAGAGGGCTTTGAAAAACACATTTTATTTTAGGAACGGCTTGAATTCAACAGGAACCACAGAACATTTATCTCCAAGCACATCCAAGAGACTCGTTACCTGGACTACTTTGCCGAGAAAAAAAAAAGCATTCCTGGATTGGAAACCTGCAAGTTTTGCACAGAAGACAAAAGTACCAACAAAATAAGAAAAAACTGCTACCTTCTTACTTGAGAGTCTACAATTTCATAGTATTTTCAGATTGGCCTAGACTAAGAGGTGAAAAGCACTGCCTATCAACTCATGAGAAAACACGGGCTGGCTGCTGCCTGTAGCTTGTTTTTTCGCCACCAGAAATCAACAGCTAAGCTATTTGCGATTCGGCACATGGGAACAGATGAAAAACCGCCAGGTGATTTTGCATCGTGATACTCCAAAGTAGTTTGGTCTGAACGGGCAGAGAAGTTGCTGTTTTCTTTGCTGACATCCATTTTCTCCAAACCATCTCCAGGTATGCTTTTTGAAAACGCTTCCACTTCAGCACGATCCTCCTCAGGATTGCTCAGAGTAAGCACAGTTGCCTTATCTCTAGTCTCAGACGATGCATCCTCCGCCATTCCATGATGATGCTCCCATGAATCCCCAGGCAGTGCTATATCATCGTTGGTTACCTTTATTAAAATACAAAAAAAAAAAGCCAACAAAACCTCACAGTCAATAACATGCAGGTGGTTTTTGTAAAGGGAAGACAAAAACCCCCCCAACATATACTGATATTTGTGTCCCTAGTGTCCCAAAAACCACACTGCAACTCTGCCTCAGGGAGAGGACGAGGTACGGCTGGTGGCTCTGCAGCTCTAGCACTAGAACAAACAGGGAAAGGTAACTGACTTTCACTCCCCTGAAGTCCAAACATACCGGAATTCAGGTTTATTTGACCATCGCCCCTGAAGGAAAATCATCTGACAACCACCAGCCTCTTTTCCGCTCGTTACAATTCCGCCCGATGTTAAGAAGGAAAGGCAGAAACGAAGCAGACACTGGGCAGGAAGCGGTCAAAGATCCCTGTTTGGCCACATAACCAAGTGTCTCAAAAGCAGTACACCGAGAGCTTGGTGGCAACCACAGTTCTAGTTTCAGCTGTCTTAAATTCTTGAAAACACATTTACCATCGTGTCAGTATAGGTCTTGGCCTAAATAAGATTATCATAGCCGAAAAACTCTCTCTCCAAATATTACTTTGGATGAACTGATTACAAAAAAGCCAATCAAAGTTTATTCAGGTACACCTTCCTTCCAGAATACTAACATAATCCAAATGGATTTTTCGCTATTCCTCTCCACACACGTAGCTCAAAACTGAACTTTGTGAAAAGGCTGCTTACCTATCATATCGTGAGGAAAAGGTTTTCTGCTCATTTCCTGCCCATGCTGCTCCAATTCTGGATAACACATTACTCATGAAAGTTGCTATGATATCCAGATATCCTGAATTGGCTCGTTTTCTTGCTCTTGATACTGGCTTTGGTCTCGCAACTGTAAAGCACAAGGGAAAACCTATCAGCCTTGTGTTATCAAAGTGAGCGTTTCTTGACCGCTGTATTCCCCGCGCTAAAAATTACCTCCTCTTAAGGCCGACGAAGGCAAATGGTAAGGCCTGGCTCTCTCTGCAGCCAGCTGCCTTTGAACTCTAGGAAGGATCTTCCGATATGGGCGTAATTCAGACTTTCTGGCACATGCCCCCTCTCTGAAGCGAGGATGGCGATCATTCTGATGAATAAAAAGCGTAAAGCAGTTAACTAATTACAGCGAGTGCACTGCACAGAACAGCAGCAAGTCATTCATGAAGTTACGGGACGACGTGCCGGCTGTACTGGAGCTGGCAGCAGTAATTGTTTACCACAGCCCACTTCCTTGGGAGCAGGTGATCATGTCTGGTGCAGCCAGCTGATGTTTGCAACAGCTCGCATCCCAGTGAGACCCCCCCGTCGTCAGCTGCTGCACTGAGCCCAACGCTCGGAGACACCGACGGGGGCCACGGGGGGTCTGAGGCAAAGATGCTTTGTGTTGCGCATGACCAGCACGGCCTGCACGCTTCCTTGCGCGTATCTGTGGCACAGAATTTATAGACGGGTCTCTAGAGACAGGCCTATCAGGGCTGTTCCCCGTCAAACTCCCTAGTTTGGATCTAAGAGTACTATCACTTCTGCTGACTAAAGCCAACACCTGCAGCTCAGTGCAACTCGCAAATAATGGGAACATCAGGTTACCACGTCTTGTAGCCTCTACAGCCCTGTCAGGCAAGATGGATGTATTTCCCCCTTGATTCCCTCATAGGCAGACACCTGACCCAAACTGGGTGGCTGGACATCAGCTGGCCTGGGAGACAGACAGCCAGCTGCAAGACACCTCTTGCAGCTATCATGAATGGCTTCACGTATTAAAGGACCAGATTTCTTCAAAAAATTCAAGGTCTGAAACGTCAATCAAAAACTACAGATTAAGACAGCAGTATTATTCAGTCACTAAGGGTCTGGCTAACCACTAAGAGAAATAGGATAATTGTTCACTTAGACTCTCGGGAAGCTCACATCAGCAATATGCTTTGCGTTAGCAATCCGAGTAAGCATTACTACGTAGAGTCGTAAGGACGGCAGCCAAACTAGCAGTTACAGTTTCTAAAAAAAAATCCTGTAAAACAAAATATTGGCCCTTGCAATGCTTAAGTATTTTCTCCCTTCTCTGTCAAAACACGGGCCTTTCTTTTTCCCTGAACACTGACACAAATTACTTTCTGTACAAGCTAAAACTAACACACAACTTCAAATCACGCTTTGCATGAGCCTTTATAAGCCTCTCTGTGCAGAGGCTGATTTATGTTGGCAATACGTAGTGAGCTGAAACTTAATTCAAAATTATTTGCCACAAGCTGTGCCCTGGCTTGGAAGTTAGAATTTGGCCAGGGTCGGGAAAAAAAAAAAAAAAATTTCTTCTCAAATACTTCTCAAACACAGTTTTTCACTTTCTCCATTCTGTCCTCCTTTTTCAAGCAGACCAGGGATCAAAACCCTAACTCAAGACTACACAGGCAGTGCGACTGAAGGGTAATAGAGAAGAAACAGCTTTCTTCTTAGGAACGCTTTTGTTCTTGCTCCTAGAGCAACGTTGTATTCCCTTCTAGACGTTCAGTCTCGGATCGCGCTTCATCAGGAGGCAGTGCTCACTTTACAGTTCCAAGAGCAGACTGAAAACATTCTCATTTGCATAAAACTGGCAGGGTACAACTGCAATTATGCGTGTGGGTGGGCAGGACGAGCATAAACCCATCTCTGACAGTGAAAGCAGTGCAGGAGAAAACTTGGAAAAGGTCCATCTCTTCACATTCTCAATAAAGATTCGGTAAATGATCACCTCCTTCTGGAAGCTGGTGCAAGTCATATGGACAACTCCGGAGTTCAGCAAGCACGTACCATCTGCAGAAACAACCAACATTTGACAAGCTTCCATACGCTCACAGTTACGTTATGACCAGTTTACAGTTTTTAAACAGCAGTATCTGGAAAGACAGATCTCAGTGCCCATCTTCCTCACCAGATCACTTACAGACTTTTTAAAAAAATAATTACTGCGTCTAGAACTTTCATCTCTAGCGCAATCGAGGTGCTGTGCTTTGAGCTTCAGTTCAAAGTCATTTCATTTTATAACCATCACCTCTTCGCAGGCTCTATCATAAAAGCACCAAACCCCAAAACTCAGCACACTCTCGGATGTGTTTCACAATTTTAAATCCCACCTTAGTGCAACGTAATTTGAGTTGGGTTTGTGGGAGCTGGGGGTTTGGGGGTTTGGGTTTGGTTTTCGAGTGACAGAGAACAAGAGAACTATTTCATGTCATCTGACCTCAGTTTGAGCTTATCACTATAAAAAGCAGTGAAATACCTACCAAAATTATAGGAGCTTGGATTAAAAAACTGATCAGGTGGTGGATAGGAAGGAGGCACTCCGCGACAGAGACTCTGCTCACGTACTCGAATATCCAAAACGAGGCTTGGAGAAGTCATACTTAGTCCAGTATCCAGTGACCACAGCGCAAAATAGGGGCAGTCGTGAAGGAGTTCTTCCGGCCTTAAAGAAAACAAGTGCATAAGCTAAATGCCAACTTTCAGATGAATTATCTGGGGGGACACTGAAAAGAAGCTAAGAAAAATCTACCTCAGTGAATCTGGCATTTGAGCGTGATACCAGCGGTTAATGTCAAATACACCCAAGTAAGTAGATGGCTTTCCCTCACCATACGTATTCACTTGCCAGCTGAAGACTGATACACTGGTCTCAGGAGATATTACTGTAAAAGACAAGACGTTGTTTCTTATTTGTAGAAAACATGCCGTATCCGATATTTTTAAAGCACCGCTTCCTAGTTTGGTTTAATTCTGTTCTACCACTCATGCAAAAACAACACTGACTAAGAATAAGAAAAACAATTCACGGAGTAGCAAACACCTCTGTGACAGGTTCCAGGCATCCTGCCCCTTTTTCTTGTTCGGATTGTATCCGTTCCAAGCCAAATCAGATACATAATTAGTAGCTTATTAAGTTTGCCACGCATTAAGAGTTGAACAAGACATTTAGCTAGATGAACAGCTGAGCAAAAAAAAAATATGCTAGGAACACAGACACTGCTTCTTTTAGAAAGCACACAAATAGTCATCGTATACACTTGTATCACTTAGCCAGCATTACTAATTTCCAGCTTTGTCTCAACCACACATTTTCAGAACAGCTCCTCTCCTGCATGTCCGCACCGAAAGAACACAATTATCACACAAAACAAATACAGAAACAAAAGTTACAGGTATTTTTTCCATGCCTCATACTTCAGAAAAAGGAGGCAGAAAGGGGTTTTTTTGTTGCCGTTTGGGTTTTTTTTGGTTTTCTTGGGGGTGTTGGGGGAGTGGTGTTCTTTTTGTTTCCAACAGGTTTTTAGAAGGCACTCCTCTCAGAAACATGGCACAAGTGGAGAAAATCCAAAGGTGCTTTGATTAGATTTTGACACACCGTTGCTCGAGGATGGCATCACAAAAGACACGGAAGTTGCCGCTTCAGGACTAAGTCAAAGACAATCAGCAGAAATAGCCTAGAAAGGTCATGCAAGTGTCTTTGTGACACCAGACAGAAGTCAAGGCCCGTAAGAAGCGGGGGAAGGTGACTAACGCAGTCAAAACAAACGGCTATGCAAGTTATCACTGCAGCAGGCTCGAAGATATGGTCAGAGCGTAACTGGATTTGTAAACCCAGAGAGGTATATTTAATTACTGCAAGATAATGAAAGACACCATAAGAGTTTTAACTGTGTACATGGTCAAGGAAAGCTACCGCTGCATCCTGGATCCTGCTCTCCCTATCACCTGGGAGCAGGAGTAACAGTCCATCACCTCCTGACAGACTAGTACCTCTGTACCTGGCAAGTGGCCGAGGGAGGGCAATAACAGCACTGCGCATCCAGCAAGTTCTGGGCCTGCGCAACTGGTGGAAAACACCCAAATAGCTCATCATGGGAGCTGGGCCAGAGTGGAAAAGTCCCTAACGAAAGTCAGTTATCCTGGAGCCCATAAACAGTGACCCCAGGTGAGACCCTCTGAGCTCTTCTCCTGGATCGCAGTGGGCCTGTGACCAGCATCTCCCCTGAGTTGGGACGCCTCTCAGCTATCAACTCCTCGAGGCACCGTCTGCTGTCGAAGCCAATGATGGGCTGGGCAAAGTCGCCCCCCTCGGGTCTCAGTTATTGGCTGTTGAGGAATGATGATGCTTTGCAAGTATTTGCTCTAAGCTTGAGAAGAGGGAAATTTTAACCGTAGGCTAGCTTTTCTTCACCCGCCTCTCTACTTATCTATGTGTTTGGGTATACACAGCTGTTTTTACGAGTGTGGGTACATACATATTTCACTGGATCCAAATATTTTTGTCTGTCTGTGTGTTTGTACATCTTGTGTTTATGAATAAACATATGTACTTAGATAGATAGATACGTAGATAGATCGATAGACAGACAGACAGATAGACAGACAGATAGGTATACGGATAGAGAGAGAGAGATAGAGAGAGAGATAGAGAGATGGAGAGATAGATTTAGGATACCACACAGTAAGTCATTGCGATTCTTGTCATTTTTGAATCTGTACAGTTAAGTCACTATTTTAATCATAACGTATTTTACTGAATTATTTTGTAAATCATTCAGGTGGTTAATGATTAAGTGCTGCTACTCATTAATAAATCTCAATTTGCTGCCAAACTATTACCATGTTAGTATACCCATCCATGACACCTGGGAGAAGAGACCAACCCCGACCCTGCTCCCACCTCCTTTCAAGTAGCTGTAGAGAGCGACAAGCTCTCCCCTCAGCCTCCTTTTCTCCTGGCTAAACAACCCCTGCTCCCTCAGTCGCTCCTCCTAAGACTTGTTCTCCAGAACCTTCAACTTCAAGGTGCGGCCTCACCGGGGCTGCGTACCGGGGGACGGTCACTGCCCCAGTCCTGCTGGCCACACTATTGCTGATACAAGCCAGGATGCTCTTGGCCGCCTTGGCCACCTGGGCACACCTCTGGCTCACATTCAGCCGGCTGCCGACCGACACCCCCAGGTCCTTTCCCGCTGGGCAGCTCTCCAGCCACTCTGCCCCAAGCCTGTAGCGTTGCGTGGGGTTGTTGTGACCCAAGTGCACTCGATCCCCTCATCCAGATCGCTGATACAGATCTTAAACAGAACTGGCCCCAATGCTGAGGCCTGGGGAACACCACTTGTGAGTGGCCGCCAGCTGGGTGCAGATACAGACATAGGTGTGAACAGGGAAAAAAAAAAATATTCAGATCACATTCCTAAGCAACGCAGAGAATGATCTTCTTTTTCCAAGAAGACAGCTGGAGGAATAAAATGACTGACAAACGTTGCAGAGATGGCCCTACTATACAGTGCTATAGCATGTCAGCAAGCACAAAATAAACCCCAATTTCCCCCTTAAGGAAGTCCCACAAAACTCAAGCAACCCTTTTGTCTATTTAAATAAGCCCAACAAGCTCGTCTCTACAGATACTCAAGACTTTCTGACTTTCTGTGGGTACAGAACAACATTCACTGCTTAGATTCCCAAACTACTTTTTTAGAATAACCAAGCACGGACATCAGAACAAACCTTCATTAACGCTATCCTCTCCGTCAACCGGCTTGGGAAATTTTTCTACAGTCTGGCAGCTCAGAAATTTGGTATTGCCGGTCGGCCCTCTCCAGGGAAAGACTCCACACGTGAGATCTAAACTGAACCTTTCGTCACAGTATTCCAAACCCTGGGGAAAAAAGGAGAGACAAAAGGTCACTTTGGCGATATGAAAGAATCTATGTACCAGAATGTAACATAATATGCACCTTATACTGTGTATTTCCCATGAGCTTCTTTCTGATGGCAAACAGAAACAACATCTGGCACGCAAGAGAATCAAGCGTCAAATCCTAAGGGGTATCTTTGGCTGTAAAGGCTTTGCACATTTTCAAAATTTAGCATTCCCCTATCATTATTCGGTTCTAATCATGTTTTGCAGAAATCCTTGCAACACCAGGGTTTCTTTACAAACCGGAGGACAGATCTACAAAGAGGTATCTGAAATCAGGCGATACATACGCATGCAAAGCTCTTTGCTCTTGATTACAGGACTGAGGATGTTAGAGAAGTCTTGGCACTACAGCAGCTGAAGCTCTGTCAAGAGGTGTTATCTACTGGCACACCACCAGAGCGAAAACACATCCCTCTGTAGTAGCTGTGAGGACTTCTTACCGAGTAACCGTCTCCTTTCAAACCACATAAGCTTTTACCAGCTCCTCCTCTAATCTTGTCACACTAATGGGTGAAATATCCCCCGGTTCCTTCATCAAGCACGGCCACCAGCAAAAGGGGAAGCAGAGAGGATGTGGGAGGCACGCGGCCAAGGCGTTTAGGATCATGAATTACTACAGAGCCAGCAAACTACTTTGAGATATACCGAAACCCCAGCAGGATTGTGCTGAACCTCTGATACCACCTTTTCCTAGGGAAGCATTAATTGAAATACTGTCTTTCCAAATACAGAATTTGTTCAGGCTGTCTACCATGCAACACATCATTGTGTGTATTGACAAATAGCAGCTCTACAATTTAAAACAAAAACAAAAACAAAAACAAAAAAACAACTCACCAACACCCCCTCCCACCTAACACACAAAATACTACCACCAAGGAAAAACCAACACAACAATCAATTGTACCACACTCTACCGAAGTTTCCTAAACTTTCAGAGCTCTAAAATGAACTGGTACGACACAGTACACTCCCATAGGATTTGATATGATACACCTAAATCACCTAATCTGAGAAGAGACAAACCTCCTCTTAACCGTTCTAGGAAATACTACTAATAAGTATCAAGGCTGGCTTTAAAAAAAAAAAAAAAAAAAAGGGTCTTTCATTACTGAAAAGAAAAATGCTGAATTATGCTCTGAAGCACGCACAGTTCATTCTATTTTATCAAGTAACTTCTGCAATAACAGACACCACCAGACACGTGCAGAGTAGAGAAGCCAAAACCACCTCTTTGAAAAACTAGCATGAAGCCCAAGCAACCGATCCCGTTTTCATTACAGAAGGAACGATCACTAAAACCAGTTTATAATAAATGATGTTGTCCAGAATGAGAAGTCCATCATTCCAAAAGACCGTTGCATCAGATAAAGTCCTCAAACTCCATAAGCCTTTTGGAGATTAATTTGAACGGCTATCAATTTCCTCTCTTATTCATCTATGAACAGCCACAGAGTTGGGGCAGAGGGGAAGGGAAAGAAGATACCAGTTCCTGCCTGAGACACCTTCTGAAGCAAACCACTGTATTTTACATTTTCCACTGGGGCAAGCAAATCTAAGCTGAGCAACTCCGCTGTATGGAAGGTGTTAAGTAATTACTTTGTGGACCAGTAAACTACAAGGACAGTTTTCAAACGAGATGCGCTGGTCAGACTCGGATATGAAAGCAGAGCCTCTATACTCTGTCCAGCCGCAGGCACTGTGTAGGACAAGGGCCAAGATGTGCTGCATGGCCACGCCTGGGGGCACTAGATTTACCAACTCCCGAGATGGCATAAAAATGATCTTTGTAAGCATAACTTCAACATTCCGTTACATTAATTGCTTGAGCACAGGCTTAAACCAGCCCTGAAGGCAGTGGAGACACAACTCTGATGCTTATTTACAAAACTACAGTGCCACATGTTCCAAAACTCCTATTTGTGACTTTTTACCATGGTAAGAAGTCAGTTGCACTGTCTCATAGCCTCAAGTCTGATTCCTGGAAAGTAAAGCACTGCTGTAGTAGACACAAGTCTTTCAACTTCCTCTGAATTCTATTCAATGAACGAGGGTCAACGCTAGCTTCCTCTTTGTTTACTCAAACTTGGCCTGGCAATCGGGAACAACTCTTACACTTTCTGCCATGGAAGATGGACAAGGATCTTGACTCAGCCAGTCATATAGGCAGAGAGCCATGTGGTACTGACCAATCTCTGACTACAAGGAAGTATTCTGAGACTGAAAGTGTCCACCGTCGAGCACAGGGCCTGGCTTAATGCATCTTTGGGGTTTGGGGAGGGGGGCTTGGGAGTTGTTTTGGGGGGCAGTAGGTATCATCAGGTCTCAGTACGAAGCTACACGGCTCATCTGGAAGCGAGCTGAAGAACCCATCTTTTCTCCCCGGAGGCTCCAGCTGTTTAGTTCCTTCTTCAACTCCCTCCCGAGATTGGTTCCTGTTTCAATCTTCCACAGCACTCAGCACAGGGAAGCAGAGGGAGTAAAATATCTCAAACCCAGAGACTGGTGCCTGACACCTGCTGGAAGCCTGTGAATGTACTACTGATTGGACAGTCTGCAGAGGGTCAGGAAGTCTTACAGTAATTACACCACAGCTTTCTCAGGTCACAAACACAACAACATTATTCAATCCTTTGGTGTGCTTTTTTAAAAACGGTGCCAAGCAGAATTTCTAGTAGACCCATTCTTAAAGGCTGCTGAAGGACCTCAGCTCTCTGAGGTGAAATCTGGTGCTACTCACATCTTCAGTTAAGAAGAATTTTATTTGGAAAAGCTGCTGCCTCTTCGAGAGTTGCATGTATATGGGCTCTTTGCAGACGAATCTAGTTGGAACACACGACACTGCAGTGTGAAGTTGTATGACTTGTTCTCAAGAAGTACGGACAAAGGCCACGCCCAAGAAGACTCGGCAAAACATTTTTTTTTTTAGTCAGCTCTGAGTTTTGACGGCAAGTATTAGCCCAGCCAACTCAACTGCTACTCACGAAGAGGAAATTACTGTTTTCAGCTTTTGACATACGTGCACGTCTTACCTCGTACATGACCTGTCCTGATGCCAGGCGTTTTCTCTCATGAAATAGTAACTGCAACAGATGTAAACTCACAGCGTCACCTTCACTGAAAAAGGTACAAATTATGACATGTGATTACAAAGCTGCTTTATAGTCCTTGTCATCACCTCATCAGAGCTAGACCAAAGCCTTCTTAATAGCATGCTCTTGCTGAAAAGAAAAACCCACTGCCCAAAACATGACAACCGGTCACATTTAGCGGCTAAAACACAAAGGAGGAAATGCTGGCACTAACAGCTTTGGGGACAAATGCCAACCATGCAGTCTGAAAGCTTTAATATGCTGTATGGACTAACGTTTCTTGGAAACGGTTCTTCACCGTGAAGCGTTCTCCAGCAAAACTGCTTTACAGTCACACCCAAAAAGATTGACACTCTCTGGACAGCTGGGCTGATCAAGTAGCTTGCTGATGCTGAAAGAGAGAGGTCTTTCTTTCTCCCCTCCCCTCCCCTCCCCTCCCCACCAAACTTCCCGTCCCTCTCTTGCATACGCTGCACCCTTCCACCTTCTGATCTGATTCATTAGCCCGGCAGGAAACCATCGCCCTCTCTGCTCAACAGTGAGCGTTTTGTGCCAGGTGAGCTGAACCGGCTCGTGAAGGCTCCAGAGGCTGCTGAAGCTGGCACGAGGTGACAGGCAATACTGTCACCTCCCTCCTTCCGGGGCAGCAGGCTGCGGTAGCGGCACGTTTAGTGTTCCAGGTCTGCAGCCTCGGCTCCTTTCAGTGGCAGTTTCATACCACGGTGCGAATATCAAAGAAATCATGAAGCAGTCATCAAGAAACAAAGCAAGCGTTTAAGAAAGCGAGCACAACAATACAGCCGCTGTTGCTTTGCCTCCTTTCGGGAGGCAGGAACCAGTAGGTCCCTCTTCACTTCTGCTAAATCCTGACAAGGTTGCATTATAAGCTTAACGGCTTCCGTACCTGAGAGAATCGTCTGCACAGCTGAACAAACGAAACATATATGCACGTATATATCAACTGTATGCGGACAAATATTGAAAAAAAATAATAATAATCAGTGGCTTATAGTAAGTGTTTATTCACCTTTCTTGGGTAGACTGAACAGCCCACAAGTAGCAACAGTTGCGAGGATCCTTTTCAGGCTCTTGAAAAGTGACAGCATAGACAGGAATCCTTCCTCCTGCAAGCTGAGAGTGGTCCCTACAGGTTTAAAGAAATTTAAAAGAAAAAGAAAAGAAAAGAAATTAAGAGGTGATCCTACTGGCCCTAACAGTTTGTAGAGGGCTAGAAGCATCTCCTGAGAAAAGAGCACCTTCTGTGCTTATCCTCAAAGTACAGAGGTCATAATTCCCTCTCAAACAAGTGAGTCAAGGAAGCAACTACTTTTTATGCAACTGTCAAAGGGTGAGGAAATTACTGTCCATCCAATGGAACAGCCTGGGTTTATGCCCTTCTCTGCCTGAGGGGGAGGAACACAGACGATTACTGCAGCTGCCAGGCAAATGACTGTTCTGGCTGCTGTAGCCTACTTCAAGATTGAACTTAAAACGCAGCGTATCTTCTGAACAAATGTAAACCAGTGCCAAACAGAAGTAGTTCCTCGTTTCTTTACTTGGACTACGTAAAGCCCCTTTCTTCCAGACTTCTGAACCTTATCTGTACCTTCACAGTCGCTTCTTGCCGTCTAATTATCCCTCCACTGTCTATTTAGGCATCCAACAGTTTCCGGAGAGGCACTGCAGATTTGCTGAAGTGAATCCCTACCCGAATTTGGACAAATATTTCGAGCGAGATTGCTCTCTGGCAGATTTAAAATCATCTCTTAATTTTTCTATTCCTCGTGAGTTCACATGTCCCTTATTCTCATCTCCAAGTGTTCCACGCAAACTCTCATTCACGTGCATTGCTGCCTCAGAATGGCTCACTCCCCTGTTTCGGTCGAGGCTGACACGTAAGAAAGAATATGTTTTCAGGCACAGACCAGCTATTGATTCTTCATGTCTCACTAGTATCATCCGGGACACTTTAAAGAATATCACCACCAAAATCACACTAGCAACATAATTATGCCTTTCAATGCATGCCCTAATTGCAGTAACTTCTTCAGAAAAAGCATTTCTGAGATCTGTTTCATCGAAATACACACATTTCCTGGTTTCACCAAATGCCACCGAAAGAAGAAACTGTCTGATAAAAATCAGCTCTATCACGTCCTAACTGCTTGCCATAACCCAAAGAAGCACGCTTTCCACAATGCCTCAATCCACAGGCACAGTAAGGAAAACAATCCCGGTCCACTGGGGAGAAGGCGGTCCGCTCGGGCCTTGTGTGACTTCACAGCTCTGTCAGAAGAGGATTTCTGAGCATTCTTCCAAGATTACATGCAAAATTTCAGTCCCGGAAACAGTTCTCTTGTAATTAACGTCCTTCCTTAGGCAAAACATGGAGACCGGTGCACCGCCAGGCACAGCCAAGTGTAAAGGCCTACTTACTCCCTCTTCAACGTTTTCATGTTCCACAGTGACAGGTAGCCATCGGAAAAACCCACGACGAGATGATTGCTTCTGCTTATGTAGCTCAGGGTTGATACTGCTGTTCCCGAAGGATTTTGTAATTGAAAACAGAGATGTCTCCCTTCTCTGGCCACAGTTTTTCTTCTCTTTGGAACTCCCACAGGAATTCCACTGGCAACTTCCAGATCTACACACACAAAACCACACAAGGAATTAATGTGTTATGCCATTCACGTTGCATTTTCAACACTGACGTGACTACACGGGTAACCTAATTCTACCAGCCCAGGCAAAATACCCATTTATGCAACGCTTCTTTTGCTACTGCCGTCTTCTGTGTATTCAGAGAACATAAGAACTCTCCGATCGGACGGGTATTCTCCCTCGTATGGCAAAACCAGGTAAAAGCGTAACCTTCAGCGACAAATTCGGCTTGGACTTTGGAAATCAGGAGTTGGGGCTTCACGGTGAAGCTATCTGAAGTGCCATCAACTCCCAAAGCCACTGCTGTATTAGCTGGAACAGCGTATGCCATCTGAATACACCAACCGGAGATCTCATTCACCCACATGCATGAATTTTGGAAAGTCGGATTTGTTTCAAAAAGCAAGCTTAAGATCTGCCCCAAGTCAGCTAAGAGAAGCAGAACAACGTTCCCAAGAAATAGGGCACCTCCGGCACAACTTCCTGCCAGGCAGCTGCACCGACTCAGACGGTGAAATCCCTACAGCTCACCGGCAAGAATCACGGGGACATGGGGATCGTGGTGGGAGGGGGGCGTTTACAGCATTAGCGGGAGCACTGGGCCACTCCCATTTTTCATCAGTTCAGGACTAGGTGATGTCAAACTGCCACCTGTAATCAGCACTCATCAATGTCTGCACACGAGTATCTGCAAAGTGGCACGCATACTGTTTGTTAAAAAGACACCAGGTTTCTTCCTTTTAAATTCAAGTTTAAAAAGCGCACGCTTACCCGATGCTTCTCTTTCATTCTGACTGCAAGATAAATTATCCAAGCAAAGGTCAACCAGAAGTAGGTGGCCAACATCTGTAGCCACTGCTGCCACGCCAAAGAGCCATTGCAGGCTCGGATGTAGGTGCCGAGCGCTCGCACTGGTGATGCCTCCGTGATTAGTTATGAGCTCTACAGCAGTTACCTACAGGGAGAGTGCAAGTCAGTATTTAAGCTGCTTGACAAGCTAAACGGAAATCATTCGAAGGTGAAACCAGAATTAGCACATCAGAAACAAGAAGGTAAATACAGGATCATTAGGCTTACAGACAATATCCAATTTTATCAAGAAAAAAATAATAATAAAATAAAGCCCTCTACAAACACCTGGTACTTCTTCCCATTCACTAGATCTCCCGCAGTTACTTAACGGAATTACCTTCCGCTCACATGGCGCATTCTGTTATTACAGCTCACCAACCTCCCTTTGCTACCTGGAAATAATTAAGTCTAAGAAAACACAGAAAATCAGACGTATGCAAGAAACTTGACCGTAATTAAGGGACCGAAGGAAGACAGACAAAACTAAATCGCCTTCTCCCACTGCTCACAGCCCATCGGCACTGGGACACCGGCTACGCCTCCTTTGCCAAACAGGTATTACGATAAATCATGGCTGTAAGTCACACGAGGCAGCGGTCAAGTCGCATGGTAGACGCACCATCTGCATGGGAATTACACATTTTTACACAGTGTTCAAGGGAGATACTGGCTCAGTAAAATTTACGCTCGTCCTCATGGAGGGTAAAGGTAACAACCAGATAAACTAAAAAGTTTTCCATGCACACCAGCACTTTTGTGAATGGGAACAAAAATTTGAAAGGCCAGACTAAAACAGCAGCAAAAAGAACAGCAGCTTGTGGGATAAAAAGCTAACTCCAACTACGGAAGAAGCCTACAGACCAGGAACATTTGTCAAAATACCGTTCAATAGTTCTGAAACATGCAACCATTATAAACCAATTTTAGATAATTAATGCCTTACATTCAGATTCGCTTTTCCAAG
The DNA here is from genome assembly GCF_018691265.1 of Tyto alba. Classification (NCBI taxonomy): domain Eukaryota; kingdom Metazoa; phylum Chordata; class Aves; order Strigiformes; family Tytonidae; genus Tyto; species Tyto alba. The sequence goes on along the minus strand of NW_024881323.1, from coordinate 25,744,844 downwards.
AATCCCATTCAAATAATACTCCACTGACACTCTGAGTTTTCTGCTGTGCTTCACGTGTATATCCAGAGGGCAGTGAGAGATGCTCACACACACACACACAGAATTACACCAATATTCTGTCCTTGAGAGTTTGTTTTTTTAATTCTCTGAGTGACTACACACCTACTCTTACTCCAGAAGGCAGTTATACGGTCACTATAAATACCCTGTATTAAAACACTAAGGGCTTCACACCTTGGACCACAGTTACTCTAAGCTAGTGTTAAACTCTACAGCTTAGCTGTCCACAGAAGATATACCCACGTGGAAAAGAGTCCAGAAACAAAGGTGCTCATTAAAGCCTTAAAACAGTAACGACTGTTAGTACTGTGGAAAGTGATGTTAAGAACAGATCTGCATTTTACGTTTAAAGATCATCAGCGTGAAGACCAGAGAAACATTCCAGCAGACTCAAAACGCGTATGACGTAACTTATAATTTGGAAGTACGAGTTACCGAAGAAATTCAAAACCTATGGACCGTGGCCAAGTACAAGTTTTATCTACTTGGTTTTGCTTACCCTTACTCCCACACTCACAACTTCAAAGCTAACAGTCCAACTGGCAATACCTCTGCCCTGTCTATGCCCGTCTGCCTCATCTAGTCGCAAAAAGATAGGAAGCAAAATGAAAGCAACAGACCAAACATGCTTATAATCCAGAGCACTAGGGTGTAAGAGCAAACACTCAAATAAGCTGTGACTTTATTCCGAAATCCACAACCTTCATCACACAACAGCCAACTTTTCCCCCACAACGTTTCTTCACATTTTCTCCTGAGGCATTTCTTCGTGCTATAGAAAAACTCCCTAATACAACCGAGAACTACATTCGACCTCAAGTCACTTCTGTAGACACAGAGGCGGTAGGTGACATGGTCCTTCTTAACCTTTCCTTCTCCTATTCCCAGTTCACTTAGATTTAACAAATAAAACTATAAAAAGCAATGTCATTTTCCACAAATGTCATTTGCTTACTGATTATATGCTGATGTCAGCACACAGCATGCCCTTCCGTCTGAAACTCCGGGATTTCTCAAGGTGATAGGCAAACTAACACAGTGGAGCGGCAACCCAACTCCTATCTTCTGAAATTACCACAGTACAAATGCTTACTACTAGTAATCACACTGTAGCATTACAAACAAACAAGCAAAATGCCACCCGTGTTCTAGCAAGTCAAGCCAAATCACTTTACGGAAAGCTGGGTAAGAAAGAAGTATTTACTTGTTGCAGATTCTGGGAGGATAAAACCAGAATGCACCTTGATGTTCAATTAACTTACGCTGATTCTTGTTTGCATTAAGACAATGAGACTAGGGGTCATCACATCATTTGAGCCCAGGGCTTATACAAGACAGAAAAAATTGGCAACATCACAACACTGTATCCCTCCACACAAACACAATTTCAATAATCAGAGGTTCAAGGGCCACACACGGAAAGTTGATCTTTCAACAGTCTGTCAGATAACTTACTAAAGGCTCTTTTTCTAACCTAAGGCAACAGAAAGAATCTGTTCTGCTCTGAAGTCACCGGCTTGCTTGTCTGAGACTCATGGGACTGGGTCTAAGTCATTTACAGCACAACTACAGACCTCTGAGATATGTTAAAGACAGTATTTCTGACAGAATAAACCATTCAGGAAATGTATGCTACAGAGACTTTAAAGACTGGGGGGGTTTCCCTTTTCACTCTGCCCCAAAAAGCATAGTTTTCAATGCCCTTTTTTGTGGAAGCGGAGAGTTAGGTAACTATGTGCTCTGCAGTAAAACCACAAAACTTACCTTACGATCAGTCAACTCCAAAGATAATGGTACCGTTAGGCCCAGGATCAAGGCTGCCTTGACTGGATACTCTGAAGCGACAGAATGCTAACGCAATACAGAAAAAATACCTCCTGCAAAGAGACGCTCCAAAGCTTTTCCGGAAACAGGATCGTGCAGCACCTAACAACATAAAAGCTTCGTTTCTCCAATTAAAAAGCACGTACCCTTCCTGGAAGAGCCACGCCTTTAACCACTCTTGATATTCCAAGGTCGTACAGACAGAGAACGCTTCCCTCTGCTTCTTCCAAGCCAACCAGCAGCCCAGTTCTCTTCTGCCAGGTCCTTTACCACACGCACAGTGGGAGGCTGTTTATTTGCTCCCTGGAAACGGTACGCAGAGAGCCGCGCTCCTGTCACAGAGCTCACCGCCTGGAGTTGAGGACCACACGCCTGCCACGCCAGGCCATGGCTCCCTGGAAGAGAAACGCAAGAGGACTTAAGCAAAGGTCCAGCAGAAGACTGAAAACTGCCGAGAAGTCACAGTCACCGCCCTTTCCTTCAGTAAAAGTACCGAGCAGAGGAAGACCAACCCGCCCGATTCCGGTCAAGTAGTTAAAGCCACCCGTTGAAATCCTCAAGGAATGTATCTGAAAATTAACACCTTTGTATTTTGCATTTGTACTTGTCACTCCCGCACTGAAGAGTTCTGATTGTTTGGGATAAAGATTACGAGATATTGATCTCTAGTCTGTTTACCATATTCAGCTAGGTTTTGCTAGAATCCTCTAAATACATAGGGGAATACAAGTCCTAAAGCCTACTTTGAGTAGAGCAAATCTAAACCAATTCGTTTCTAGTGTATTCATTTTACTTGCCACATGCCTACTTTGGGCAGGGATTTAGACTTCAGCAAGAATTTATCTTAAAATGGGCACCACATGAGTAAACTCAAACTGTTACACGTGCTGAGCACAGGAAGAATTTAACACGTGCTGTTTCACTGAACTTCCTCAAACTCAAAGCAAGGAGTAACTCAACTCAACCACTGCACTTCCAGTCAGGCAGGTGGACTCTAGCTGGTCTAAACAGAAGCCCAGGCATCCGGGCAGGCACCCAGCTCTACTTTCAGATCACCTAGAAAGTCAATGACCTAATCTGCTCAGCCACTTTCAGCAACTCTCACTGGGTACTCATCTGCGTCCTGTCAGATTCTTGGGAAATACGGATGCAGCGCTCAACAGCCTTCTCCCCCTCCTTCTGTTTTTATTCACACTAGAAAAGTAAAACCAGGGGGGTTTGCCTCTGTAACATTTCGGCATGTGACGGTCACAGAGATTGAGCTGGTACAAATCAATACGGCCCCAAACAACACTATTACTTTTTGGAAAACTGCCTCTTACTGAATTAGAATTTGAGGAGGGCCACCGACCCAGCAACGCTTACGGAAATTGTTCTGATGGCACAAGATGGGTGCAGGCTGCTGTAGTTTCAAAGCTGAGCTACACTAACGTTTTAATATGAACACGTTTAATAGTTAAAACATCCTTTCTGTTCTCGGCAAACCCGACGCATCTTAACAGCACCAACCTGACACAGTTGCTACGGTGCCCCGGTGCTTCAGGTAACCTCCAGGCAATAACATCTTTGCACCAAGACCAAATTTAAAGGAAAATGCTCACCTCCAGAAAACTTCCCGCTCAGCACAGAATCTAGGGTTGTCTCATCTTCCCCAAGTGCCTGAACAGTCACCTCGGGAAACTGCAGCAGACTGCTCGTTACCCGAGCCATCAGGTCTCGCACTCTTCACTGTAAAGAAAAAAAAAAAAAAAATGACCCACGTCAGCCCTAACTATTTTTGAGATTGACACAAGTTCCATCGGGATGCAGCGAATCATCTCCTGTACATCACCTGTAGTTCTTTCCCTTAAAAAAGCGGCACTCGGGACAGTTTTCAATCTCACAGCAGAGCAAAGCGAGAATCCTTTCCCTTCTCTGATGCCTGTGGGATCACAAACAAAAAGTGACACAGACGTATGGACAAGATAAATAACAGGAAAAAACCCAATACCCTGAGTTCACGTCTGCTCACATAGGCTAATAAGATGCGAGCTGAGAAAAATCGTATTTCACATTGCAAGCAATACAGACTTCCACAGTTCATCATTCAGAAAGTAGTTTCCCATACACTTACGATGGAAACAGAACACAGCACTTTAAAACACTGATATTTTCCTGTTCTGAGATCCTCGTATTCCTTATTCCAGTCCCTTCCTTCCTACTGCCTGCCCTCATCACATCCCTGCAGTCTACTACAGAAATTTCTAGGCCCTTCAGACGGTGTCCACACTTCTACAGGTGCTCCACAAGGAGTTCGTATTTCACTATGTCAAAACAGAGGTGCTGGTGGCAAAACTTGAGAGCTGAACTGATTTACAGGGTTAAATAGGTGGCTAAACAAGAGATATTCCATACACATGGGAATGCAAACTACTCCAAGTTACTACGTTCTGCAAGTTCTCTGCGCTATTGAAAATGGCACCGTAAGAAAGTTCATGCTCTGAAGCCTGTGCACTGGAATCCACTACATGTCCAGTCACAAGCACTCGGGTTGAGAATATGTCCAGTATCTTCTGCCAGCGCAAAACCAAGGAGTGTGGGAAAGGCAGGAAGTGTAAGTCAGGGGCCTGCACTAAGCACAAGTCAACACGTTGAAAAAAGCGTTGCCAATGGCAAAGCCAGTATCGCAGGACGCTGCTGCAGCCAGCCAGCCTGACCACTCTGCCAGCATTCACAGCTAGCACAGATCAAGTTCCAACTGGGACAACTTCTTTGCAGCAGTTTTGCTGCATTTGCTTTTTGGTGCTTGTCAGCGTTTCAAAGTAAACAGCGGGACAGCCTTTTGCACTGCATCCGGGGGCTCCAGAGAGTCAAAAGCCCTCACCTCCCTCCACCCGCTGGCAAAGCTCCGCCTTACGCAGCCCAGGACACCAAGAGCCTTCTCTGCACGGGGGCCACTTCTGCCTCACGGTCAGCTTGGTGCCCAGCAGGCTCCCAGGGTCTCTCTGCCAAGCCTCTTTCCAGCTGGGCAGCCCCCAACACATGCTGGTGCATGGGGTTGTTCCTCCCCAGGTGCAGGACTTGGCCTTTCCCCTTGTTGAACTGCCTGAGGTTCCCGTCAGCCCATTTCTCCAGCCTGTCAAAGTCCCTCCGCGTGGCAGCGTGACCCACCGGGGTATCACCTCTCCACTCAGACCAAAACAGGAGTTTTACTCTAAAAGGCCACGAGCATATCGGAGACCGTCTGCCTCGGAATTCTACAATCAGGCTTATCTCACTCAAGCGCAGCCTACAGATTCTCCTGCAGAGTCTGTGCGGCTGCTCCATAAGCACGAATCTACAGCAGCAGGTGAGAAGAAGAAAGAGTTTCAGCTCTCTAGCCCAACAACCCCCAGCAGAGAAGATCCCGGAGCTGATGCAGCCCACAGCTTTGACTTCCCTTTAAATGAAAAAACAAGCCAAACCACCCCAGAACTTGACGCTAGAGCCAGTTTACCCAGCTACCTCCTGTGGCTATTCCCTGACAAAACTCCGCTGTCATCCAAGGGGTGCAGTCCCTGCCTAACACGGCAGAGTTTGCAAAAGCTCCCGACGTCAGTTCTGAAATGATGCTCTTTTTCACACCGCTTGGTGTACCTGGACAGACGGACGTAGGTGCTGAGTGCCTCAGCACAGAACACACACGCAGCCTTCCTGGCAGAGGGAGACCGTAGTCAGCAGGACACCTCCAGCGCGCCACCCCCCAGTGACATCTCACCGCTTGCCCCTCGCATCACAGATTCCAGAATCACAGCATCACATGAAGACAAAGGCCTTCCAGAATCTCTGGAGGTCACCCGGCCCAGCCCCCCTGCTCAAGCAGGGTCCGCCAGGGCAGGCTGCCCAGCACCCTGGCCAGACAGCTGTTCAATCCCGAATGCTGAAACATACTTTTACAAACAGCAACCTGACAAGCTGAACTGCGGGGACATCTGCAACACAGGCAACAGGCCTGGGTTTTTGGTGACTCTCTCCTACAGATTTAAGTATGTTCTCCCCACGCGAGGGAAACAACGCCACACCAGCAAAGCCTAACTTTTTTTTACCACGCACTCTAATCAAAAGAAGCCTATGCACAATAACCTCCCTAGCAAAGTATATGCCCATGAGAAACTATCACCTAATTAATTAAACAGCTGTGTAGTTTGTGGCAAGATGCAGCTCATTTTAAGTTAAAAACTGAACGGAACTTGGAAGCGTGTCTCCTTTGTTTCCCCACTGGGGGGAAAGGATGGCTATCATATATATATATATATAAAATACATATCTATAAAACGTATATAAGCACATATCATAAACATACATATAACAGATACCCTTCGGGCTTTGAAACTGAGAGAAAATGAGCTCCTAACAAAAATTCAGCGTAAATTTCATTTCACTCTACTCAGAGCAGTCCCCTCATCTGTTTCCACCTCAACTAGCCACCCACTCATACAGAGTTCAAAAAAGATGAATGGCCTCTTGCAGGATTTTGATTTTGCACGGTTACATTCCTTACAATACCTAAAGCCGTCCTCACGGTCTGTCTTCTCTGGTTTGCAAAACAGCAATAAATACGCCCTGTTTTGGGTATAATCGTAGCGCACCCACCTTTAAATTTCTTTGTCAGCTTTGTGAGAGGAGGAGAGAAAAGGAAGGACTCCTTTTCCTCAACAGGCCGTTTCTGATGCATGGCAGTTCTGCAGGATCTGGTTCTTGAAACAGGATCTGTTGAAGTTCTTGATCCTTCATCACGTCCTGACAGGTTTATGTCTTCAAGCAGCAAAGGACTGCCATCAGGTCCTCGGCAGAAGGCCTCCTCCCCTGTGCTCTCCTTCAATAACGATCGTCTCTTTCTGCCCCGACGGGCTCTCCTTACTGGACTCTGAAACAGAAAAGGCCCAAACAATAGGCCTCAAACCAAAGTTGACTTCTGAGTGCATTCCCCCACCAGCAATCAGCATCTTAGCAGCAGAATGAAGCAACCAGCACCTTATCAGCATGAAAATGCAACCCTGGGAACAATCCCTGGGAACTGTAAGTAAACAATAGGAAGTAACTATAAATCCCAAATGTAAAGAAAAACAGAAACTCCTCAGACGTGCCCGGATCCTGGCCAGATCCGGACACGCCTGAGTGAGGCATGTCAATCTACCAGGTATCTCCTGTGCATTTCGTTTAGACTTGTTTGTTAAACTGTATAAAAGCCAGACCCTCTCACAGCACAGACGGAGACCTCACCTACGAGTGGACACACTGCGTAGGACTTCCCAATTTCTGGGAAAGGCTCTCTGATCCTTCGCTGTGACGGGGCTCCCCAGCTGATGCACGGGTCGGGGTGATGGTAAAGTATGAGGGCAATTGGTGATGGATCTTTCTTAATCACTATAGCCAGCTTTATGTAGTAACGACTAGGTGCATTACCTTGCTTATTCTTTCTGCTGCTTTAAACAGTAATGTCTAGGTGCATTACCTTGCTTATTCTTTCTGCTGCTTTAAGGTAAAATAAGCCTATTTCTTTAACTTGGTGTCTGTGTCCTTTGTGTTAACCCCGTCAATTGGCAAACCAGACTCCCGGGTGTGGCTGATTCCTCATTTGCCTGTGGAAGTTCTTGCTCACGAGTATCCGTTTTTTCTGGCTTGGCATGTGGAACTCTTCTTCTGCCCCTAGGAGAACCAAGGATTTCCACTCTCCCACCTGCACGTATGCCTTCCTGAGTACAGGCAGATTCTTTGCCTGCCAAGAAAATTTGTGCCCCCTTCCTCGCGCGTCTTCTAGGAGTGACAGGAAGTTTAAATCCTGCCCGAGGAAGCGATGATTTAGACAGATCAAGGGCAGAATTTTCCAAAACTTCTGATGAACTCCTCTTCCTCCTTCTGCCTCTTTTAGTTGGCACAGGTAAGAGGAGTTGGTCACTAGGCAGCCCCTCCTGATCCTTGACAATACTGCCAGTAAATTGTCAATCAATGAGTTTCGGTTTTCTTGCACTTCTGCTGGGACTGACTGCCTGTTTAATCTTCTGATCGGTGGCACTCTGGCCAGCTTCTTGACCTCCTGCTCAACTTTTTCTTCCTCTAGTCCTTTTGGAAGGAGCAGAAGCAATAATGCTACCTTCAGCAGGAGAACTTTCCTCGCTAGCCTCTTGCGAGACTTCAGAAGCAGCTTCCTCTGCTCTCCTTAATCCTCCTCTTGGAGTAACAGCTATGGGCAGCCTGCTGACGGACAACGCTTGTCCATCAGAATGGCTGCTTTCTACTTTTTCTGAATTAGTCAGTTTAGGCTTCCTACCTCTCCTAGGAGGAACAGGCATCACAGGTATTTGCTCATCTCGAGTATTTCCTCCCGTTTCAAGTCTACAAGTCTCAGGTGCTCCTTTTGTTCGCTTGGTACTTCTCCCAGGAGACATTCAAACAGAACCGGTCTGTCTGTCTGCAGCAGTTGATGAGTGCCTTCCGAGGGAATGCCTGGACTTCCACTCAGTTGTCCCCTTGTGTGTGTTCTAGCAGTGATGCCATACTCTACTTGATGCCTCCTGGTTTCATCTTCCACTCCCGTCACAGGTGATTAAGGGAGCCTTTGCCTTCTGGAATCTAGTGACCTTTGTCCTGGTTCGGGCTGGAATTGAGTTCATGTTCCTTTTCGGGAGCGAGAAGAATGCTGCCAGCACACTGAGCTTTCAAGGACTCTCCAAATCCCTATGTCCTGCCTTTGCGCAGGCACAAAAGAAGCAGGGATGGGACACGGCTGAAGCACCGGGCCCGGACTGGCCAACGGGCTATTCCACGTCATGTAACATCACGCTCGCTATGTAAAGGAGGGGTGGGCGGGAAGGGGCTCTCTCTCGCTTCCGGGATTGCAATCGCGGGGTCTTAGTATTTCGGGATCGCTAGCCGGGAACGGGCTGGGTGTCGGTCAGCGGGTGGTGAGCAACTGCACGGTGCATTGCCCGTTTCTAATTTCTATTACTGTCACCGTTTTATTTTATTACCATTAGTAAACTGTTTCTATCTCAACCTGCAAGTCTCCCTTTGCCCCTCCAATTCCCTCCCCCATTCCCAGGTGGGGGAGGGAGGCCGAGCGGCTGCGTGGTTGTTAACCGCTTCTTAAACCCTGAAAAGATGTATTTAGCACGTCAGTATGATATGAACAGATAGCTGCTCGTCTAGTGGAATGGAAGACAAGTTCAGCTTTACCGATTCGTTCCTATGTTACTGAAAAAAGAACATGTCCCAGCACTCACTGAGTCTCAAGGTTAACTTGTTCTAAGAGCCTTGAAGTGACAGGGCAAACTTTCGGGTTTGATTTCAGAAGTGATCAGTAAAACAGAAAAAGATACGTGAGGAGAAGGCTGTTAAGCAGTTTCACAAAACAGTTTCCCAGGTTTTTGAAGCTCTGAAAATGACTCTGAGATATAAAGAGCTCTCGGTGTCCCTCAGCTGCATCACATTCACCATCGTCACTAGCTGGCAATTCACGTTCAATCTGTTGCTCTGAAGCAGCACAGCTGTGTTGAAGATTGCCTGGTGGATGGAGCTCACTACACGGCGATGTTTCAGGAGCTGCTTCTGAGGTTTCTGCCGTACCCACACTATCTTCAATAACCTGAAGGTAAAAAATGTCTGTTAATGCATTCTTAATTACCAGACAGACTAACTTCAAGCTGAGCTTCGTGAAACTGAGGACAGTGAAATGCTGCTTTTCCTTTCAGACCACCACCACGTGTAAAGTGGGAAACATACAATCTACTCCCTGCCACAGATAACAGTTCATGCGTTTAAGGGACAGAGAACAGACTATTCCATTTATGCAATGACACGCTCCATTTCTGCTCTTTCTGTTCCTGGATAACGATTTGCCACCACCCGTGAACGTGAGCAGTTTCACAACACAAGCTGCACACACGACCGGCAGCAATCGTCACGCTGCAGAACTTTCTGGACTGACCACAAATCCACAGGTCGTACAGACAGAGAACGCTTCCCTCTGCTTCTTCCAAGCCAACCAGCAGCCCAGTTCTCTTCTGCCAGGAAAACTCCTTTACCACACGCACAGTGGGAGGCTGTTTATTTGCTCCCTGGAAACGGTACGCAGAGAGCCGCGCTCCTGTCACAGAGCTCACCGCCTGGAGTTGAGGACCACACGCCTGCCACGCCAGGCCAT